>NC_081408.1:4340309-4640309 GCF_030272615.1 Cryptomeria japonica | reverse complement strand
GAATGAAAATGCTCAACCAATGCAGTCAACAGATCGTGATTCACATGGATATCAGGCATCTGAAGCAAATATTTAAATCCACACAACCCAATGTGACATCTTTATGCATCTGATAAGTCACGCACTAATCTCATAGTAGAAGGATATGTACATCTGAACTAAATATCAGGCAACTAAATCTACAAAATCAAACAACAAATCATCACTATGCGATCAAGTTTGGGCTAATAATGTGTCAAAAAGTGCTAATGAATCCAAATTTACAAGAATCCAACCCAAAATTTTATGTTTTTATCCTTAAAAACACACACTATTTTCCATACAAGTATAGTCAAGCAGAAAGTCATACGACAAAAGATTACATGTAGTATGAGGAAAAAATCCAATAAGAGAATTTATAACATGAAGAATGATTAAATGGTTACTGAAGAACATCCTCATATGATTCAAGAGTATACACCATACGACAAATCATACATGACCATACGATTAAATATTAATTGCCACTTACTCGTACGACAACTCCTAGTAAACCGAATGATCAAACGACTAGGGACGAACTAGAACGAAGTTTAGAACAAAAAATTCAACAAAAAATCAAGAAATTTGGAATAAAAGAGGCTTAAGATTGATCACTTACTACTGGGGGATAGTGTCAAGGTCGATTATGTTGTCTTTGGCACTTGAATCAGTGATCTTCAATGGGAATTGCCATTTTGCTCCAGAGAAGGTTTTTGAAATTTTGAACTTTAAGAGATAAAAATGAATTGAAAATGACACGTACAACCCCTTATATGTTGGCTTAATGATGATTGTAATAAATTCATCATATGTTGTCATTGATGAAACACATACACACACATATGTTCATATTGTCTACTGGTGTGACTTCAAAGTTGTTTATCCTACAACTGGTATACTAGAGGTTTATATCTAACCAGTACATGGTGACAACCAGTATATGCATGGAGACAACAACTAGTTATACATAAATCAACATCAACATGAAGATCCAATAGAGATTATCAAAGGATCATCAAGGATAAACGATTTATATTTTTAACTCCAACTGGTATTGATTGTTCCAACCGATATTCATTGATTGTGTGATGAGTTATCACAAGTTGTGATGAGTTATACTTAATTGGAGTTAAATATATAGACATTTAGATTTCATGTCAGCCTCTAGAAATCATAACACAATTACTTAGGTGCAGTGTATCTGGCCGTACGGCTCTAGTAAGACACCTTATGAGTTATGGCTTGGTCATACACCTATAATTAAGTATTTTAGATTCTTTGGTAGTAAATGCTATATGAGAAGAGATGATTCCATTAGAAATTTTGATCCTAGATGTGATGAAGGAATATTTCTTGGTTATTCTAATGAAAGAAAAGAATATAGATGTTATAAAAAAAGATTGCAGAGAATTGTGGAAAGTGCTAATGTAAAGGTGGATGAGTAGTACATAGGTCAAATCAGATTTTATGAGAAAGAACCGGAAGTGGAAATGATTATAATTGAACTAGTAGTACCTGTACCAGAACAAGATGTTGAACCAGTTACTCCAACAATATTAGAGAATTCAACAATAACTGAAGATCAGAGCAGGGAAACAGAAATTCAGAAGACTCCTAGGTATGTAAGGTTAAATCATTCAGAAAATCAAATCATTGAAGATAATAACAAAAGAGTGATGAAAAGAAGAAGGTTGGCAGCTAATGAGGTATATTTAATTTCTCAAGTTGAATCGACATCATTAATTGAAACATGTAAAGATGAATGTTGGATGAAATCTATGGAAGAGGAATTAGATCAGATAAAAAAGAATAATACGTGGACTTTAGTTCCCTGACCTAAAAATAAAAATGTTACTAGAATTAAATGGGTTTTTAGGAACAAATTGAATGAAGATGGACAAGTTGTGAGAAACAAGGCTAGATTGGTTTGTAAAGGTTATTCTCAAAAGGAAGGAATTGATTATCATGATACTTTTGCTCTGGTAGCTAGGATTGAAGCTATGAGATTATTTATTGCTTATGTTGCACATAAGAAATACAAGGTTTATCAGATGGATGTCAAGTGTGCATTTTTCAATATAGATGTTGAAGATGAAGTTTATATTGAGTAGCCTGATTGATTTTCACTTTCAGATGATAAAAACATGGTTTGCAAGTTAAGGAAATATCTATATGGATTGAAGAAATCCCCTAGAGCTTGGTATGCTAGATTGGATAAATGTCTTTTGAAGCTTGGCTTCACTAAAGGTAATGCTGACAATAATTTATACTATAAAATCACTGATGATGACATATTGATTGTTGAAGTCTTTGTTGATGATATCATATATGGAGGTGAGGATAGGTTATGTATGGAATTCTCTAACAATATGAAGATTAATTTGAAATGTCTATGATTGGAGAAATGAGATTTTTCTTAGGTTTACAGATTACTCAGACTGATAAAGGTATTTTCATCTATCAAACTAAGTATGCTAGAGAGTTGTTGAAGAAATTTAGTAGGGAAAATTCTAAACCAGTTGGTAGTGTAGACACCTAAAATTAATATTTAATTAATTTAAGCCTATCAACATAATTAATTAATTTAATTGTGTTATCATTATTTCTCTCAGAATAAACTAAATCTAATTTAATTAATCCTGTCACTATTGTCTAATAATTAATTTATCAAATAAATTAATTATTCCCCTATTCTTCTAAAGTCCCCTCCAATAATTATTTCCTCTAAACCCACTCAGTTAATTAATTCTAATTAATTAAACTAGTGATGTGATTCCTACAAATCATTTTTCTTAATCCCACTCAACCTAATTAATCCTTCTAGAATCTCTCTTAATCATGCTTATCATTGTCCCCCAATTTTTAATTCCCACTCATGTCACATCAACATTGAGTCTCTCAAAGAAATTCAAATTTATTTGAATCCCTCAATGCACCCTTATTTTGAAATTTTGAAATTCCTCATGTTTGAAATTCAAATTTCTTCCCCCTTTTTCCAAAGAATTTAATATTCTTCTTTATTTTTCCAAGGCACCTTTGATCCATGCCTTCTATCTCAAATCAATCTCAACCCTTTATAATCAAATCAATCTTGGCCCTCCACTGGCCTTCTCCAATCTATAAATTGGAGCCTATTCTCCTCACAAATCATCAACTTCTCATGCATTGTCATGCTACCTATTTCTCCTTGATCCAAATCGTCTTCTTCATAGCCATCATAATGTCTTCATGATCCTCTATCCAATCCTCTTCTAATCCAAATCCTCATCTATGTATCACAATCCAATCCAAATATCAATCCATTAATCTTGTTGAGAAAAGAAGACCAATCCACATCCAAATCAAGCAAGCAGCACATCAAGTGGAGCATTAAGTGTGCATCTTCATCATCCACTTCATCAGGTTCAATCTGAGGGAGAGGTAAAATAGTAAGGTATAAATGATCTTTTGATGTTTTTAGTGTTTTCTTGTTTATTTTTATTTTGTTTTTGATCATCTGACCTGCTAATACATTCTCCCCTCTTCATTTTTGCATTCCCAGTGGGACCCATGTCCCTATTTTTAAAGTTTTTATGAGTTTGAAGTGTTTTTAGATCCCAGATTATCGTTTCAGCACATTTGTTTGCACTTTAGTGCATCCGCCTCACTGGTTTAGCACGTCTGTAGGTCAAACAGTGTAGATGATTCAAAATTTGAATTTTCTGGGCCCTTTTCCATAGTTTTTGGTCAATCAGCACGTCCGCTCGTGAATCAGCACATGCGTTTGGTAAAAAATTCAATTTTTTCATTAAAACTATCAAATAGCGTGTGTGCAGGCAAAACAATGCCCGCGCTTGCACCAAAAAACTTGCGCATAGTCAAAAAATCATTAAAAACTATAAAATCATGTCTATGCATGCACTTCAGCATGAGCGCCACGGGTTCAACGCGTGCGTTTAGGTAAAAAAATGGGGTTTTTTGTAAAATAGGCATAACTTTTCGTTCGAGTGTCAGATTTCAAAAATTCAAAATGCGTTGGAAAGGGGATGCAAAGATATAAAATGGGTTGTCTTTATATTTTTCATATCAGTTTTCAAAAATTATTTTAACATATGCAAAGTCAACCCTTTCTATTTGAACTTTAGCTTTTCATAAGTTTAGCATATAAAATCATTTTTTATACAATTTTTTTTTTAAATTACTTAGAAAATCATAAGGAAACTATTTTTTGAAATATTTTGGGGCTAATCATCTTGTGTTTGTAGCTTCTTTTCTTTAGAATTCCCAAGCTCGATTATCACAAAAAGTACTAATCCATCATTCTTGCAGGTTGCCTAAGGAGATACAAGCAAACATTGTGTCCTTTTAATAATTTTATTAAGAACCTAGATCTAATTAGGGGGAAAATAATCTTGTGTTTTCCTTGTCTTGAAGAGTCAAAGGGTAGGAGAGTATTCTCTTGCCTATCTAAGCAATCATAAATCTAGACCCCTTTGGTCTTTTCTAAGTTTATTGCTTCTGTTACCCTTAGCGAGCATGCCTTCCCAAGTTGCTCTTAGAGAAAGTGAGAGGGGAACGACCTAAGTGAGTACACCTAGATGTGGGGTTCCCAACTCACTATAATAAATAGACCATTGAGATCGAAAGAATCAATGGTTGGGGCTATTTCAGAGTTCACTCTCACATTGGGTGCTTAGTAGGATCCTACAGATCTCAATCACATTTGCATGACTACTAAGTTCTTGGTGCTTCATTGGGCTATAGGCCTCAATTGTGCTTGCACAACTGTGAAGGGTAGCTCCTAACGGGAAGCCATACTAAACACCTTGTGCATAGTGGCCAAAAACCTTCTAGTCATTGGTGCAGGAGGTCGGACCTCCGAAGTTGCCCATATTTTTACGGCCCTTAGTAGAGACACAAAGTTCACCATGAGGAGTTTTCATGGGAATTGATTCTTGGTTGCCCTAGAGAAGTGAGTGTCATGGAGGGGAGCCAGTGGGGTCAAGCATCTAAGTGTCCTCTCTGGGTAAGCTTATCTGGGAAACCAATTGGGATCCATTGACTATTGTCTTTTCTTTCCATAGGATATGTTGTGAAGGAGCATGAGTGTCTTTTGAGTCTAACTTCTTTTGACCATTGTTTTTTCTTTACTTGACATCCCTTTCCAAGTCCATCCCCCACAACCAATCAATCATCCCTCTTTCCAAATTCCATCTTGTCATCATCAAATCTTTAATCCATTTATATCTATCCAAGAAATTCTCCAATACCCAATCCACTTTCATCCATTCAAACAATCATCCTTCCTCAACCAATATTTGTGTCCAAATAATTCATCTGACTTTTTGCAGCCTCCCTCTTTATTCTTTGTTTTATCTATCCATTCTTCCATAATCATTCTCCCTCTAATCCAATCAAATCTCCAAAATTTCAATCAATCAAATCCATCCATCTTCCTAACCTGATTATCCAATCCTCCATCAAGAAATCATCCAATCCTTTAATCCAATCAAATACAATTCATCATCAATTCCAATCAAGTCCTAATCCAAGGACCAATCCAATCAAATCAAATCAAGTCCTAATCCAAGGACTAATCCAACCAAATCAATCCCAATCCAATTCAATCCAATCCAATGCAATCCAATCAAATCAAATCAAATCAAATCCAATCTAATCTGATTCAAACTAATCCAATGAATCACTCATCCAATCAAATCAAGTCCTAATCCAAGGACTCATCCAATTCCAATCCAAATCTAATCAAATCTAATCCATCATCATTCCAATCCAAGTCCTAATCATCATCTTCATTTAACATCATCTTCATAATCTTTCCCCTCCAAAACATATTCATCCAATTCCAATCTAATCCTTCACTCTCAACATGACTACCCAGAATTTCAAAGCTTGGTATGAGAAGATGCTCATGGAAGTTCACAAATCTACCTACCAAGTTAATCCCATAATCTCTCACTCGCCTATCATACCTTCATCCATCCCATCTCAACACATTGCATCCAATCCCAATCTATACCATATCTCTTATCCTTCCTCTACCTTTGACAAGGGAAATCCATCTTATTCCCTATCCATATCTCCATATTATCCCTCACCCACATACTCCTCTAATCCAATATGTATACCTTCATCTCCCCCCCCATCCTTCTACAATGCATTCATTACCTCTACTCCCCATCCAAATCATTTACTCCAAATTCCTTCAATCATTAATCCTAATTCCCCAATCAATTATCCTAATCCTCCAAAATCCATATTGTCCACATCCTCCAAATCCATCATCCATAATCTTATCCAAGACATGCTAGCAAAGGAGACAAAATCCTCACCTCAAAGCAAAATGGCCAAGTCTCCTCAAGTCCTCCATCCACCCCAATCACCTCCCCCTCAAAACAAATCCCAATCCTCCACACTTCATGATACCCCCATTTCCCCACCTACTCACATCAAAGATTCCATATCATCCTCCATCACACAATCCCCATAACTCCAAACATGCCAAAATATTTTTCCAAAGCATGCTAGCATATAATCCTATTCATCTCATGATGCATCTCCCTCTACTCCATCTAATGATAGCATTCCCTCCACTTCCTCTCATGATCATATGATTCCTCTATCCAACCCTCTCCCTCCATCACATGATCCTCTTCCATCTCATGATCTAATCACCCCTCCCACTCCATCTCAAGATACCCTTCCTAGTCAAGATCAAAGTATCCCTTCATCTCCATGTCATGACCCCAATCCATCTAAAGATCCTAATCTTCCTTTCATAGCTTATCCCCCTCAAAATGGACTCGCATCTTGTTTCTGAAATAATAAGGGTCCTCAAGATAATTCTCAAGATGTTGGTACATCCTCTATTCCTCCTAAATCCAAATTTCCTTCATACAAATCTAAATCTCGTTATACCCTATCATCCACACCCATTTTGGGACCCTATATTCCAAAACTAAATCCTCCATTCCCTCCATCCATTTTGGGTCCTTACATCCCTCCATCCACTATCCCTAAGCAAGATCAACAAAGGCACACATCATTGAATGCCTCCTAACACTCTCCTTTCATCATCCCACCATCCATAAAATCCTTAAGTCATTCATCCTCATGCACCCATCCCATTGTTATTGGAAGCAATTTGGATGCCCAATCTAAAAAGCATAAAGCTCAAAATCAACAAAAATCAAAGTATCAACATGTCCCCTCAAAATGACATTCTCAAAAGAAAAATGCGATCTGAAAGAAAGAAAAATTAAAAAGGCCACAAAGGCCCCAAAAGAAAAAATCAAAAACTATGTGGATTCCCAAAGAAGCAATGCATCCCAAAGCAAAATCAAAATTGGCATCCAAACTTGTTAATCCAAAAGCTCGATCCATTCATAAGTCCTCCAATCCTCCATCGAACACTCCTCCATCTTCAAAATCTATTTTGGGTTCTTATGTCCCAAAATCCACCATCCCAACTTCATCATCCCCTTCTTCTATTTTGGGTTGTCATTTCCCAAAATCCACACTCTATCCCCCATCTAATTCAAAACACTCTCCTCCACTACTCCACCACCCTTCAAGGTGTGTGCCAATGTTGATCTTCCACAAATTCTTCAAAACCCATCTATTATCCAGCATCCATTT
Source organism: Cryptomeria japonica (assembly GCF_030272615.1). Taxonomy (NCBI): domain Eukaryota; kingdom Viridiplantae; phylum Streptophyta; class Pinopsida; order Cupressales; family Cupressaceae; genus Cryptomeria; species Cryptomeria japonica. The sequence continues at coordinate 4,632,653 of NC_081408.1, read as the reverse complement.
TTTACAATCCCATTCCATTAGTCCAATCCTTTCCAAATCAGTATCTTTCATCCCCTATCCATTTCATCTCCCCAATCATTGTTACCAACATCTATGAGCATAGCTCTAGTTCAAATAAATACTAAGGGATACCATCTATGGAACTAGATGCTTGAGTCCTTCCTTCCTCCTTCACACATCCACTATCTTCCCTATCCACTCATATGCATCCTTATCCATCCAAACTATTCTAAAAATTCAAAACAAAAAAAAATCAAGAAAAATTTAAAATAAATAAATAAATAAAAAGTAAAGAAAAATCATTTCATCCAATGGTGAAAACCACTCCTTGTGGCACCTTGGGTAACTACCATGATGAAAACTTGGCAAACAAGCATCATGTGTAATCCCCTCTAATGAATAATGATGAACTACTAAGGTCCTAACCGGTACTGAGAGGGGGGGTAAATCAATACACACAAAAACTTGCTCAGATACTTTGACAAATCAAAACACAAATAACCGGTTGTCATATATCGTTGTACTTATCCATAGAAATACCGGTTAAACATAAATACTTCAGACACCATCCAACAAATCTCAAATCTTGATGACTACTTCACCGATATAATTATGCATGAGTTGTATCAATAATACCACAATCATTTAACACAACATGAATATCTAACTCAATCATAATCACACAATCATCACCTAAAAAAACTCACAACCCATAACACAAATTTTTCACGTGGAAACCCAAATGGGAAAAACCACAGTGGGAATGAATACCCACAAGCTTGTTTGTGAACTCTTTTGAAGTTTTCTCTATTAGGAGCCTAGTCCTGTTAAATACTTTACAATAAATGTTCTATTAGGAACCAATCCTATTAGGGATCACCTGGTTAAGGGATGGCTATATACCCTATTAAAGGTTGAAACCCTGTTAAGAGTTACCTCACTAGAGGATTTAAATAACTCAATGAACTTTAGCCACCTGGTTAGAGGATTTACAACAAATCCTATTAAAGCTACCCAGTCAAGGGATTTACCTTCTGTTGAAATGGTTAGAAGACAATAGGTAAAACTCTGATCTGATAACATCACTCCTTGCTAAGGCAGATCCTTTTCAATTCCTCTCTTCTGCAATCACACTTTGTAGATTCCTCACTCTAGCTTGGCAAGTATCAAATCTCCAACATGCGGACACAAACAAAACTCATCGATCTTATAGACAACAATTAGGTCGGTAGCATAAACCCTAAACCATAAACATTTTAGGTTTACAATTACAAGTGGTTCAATCTTGACTGTCAAATACATTACATAGAATGAAACAATCTAAAATAGATCTCAAGTCATTCTACATCGTCCAATCTTCACCGCATCTAGAAAATAGTAACCCATCACACGCTTTTCACATACCTCTAAGAAAAAAACACATTCCTAAGGTAGACATTCAGTGCATTCGATCTTCACGAGCAAGATCCTCAAAGAAATCCTTCACATGCACATAGCTGACGTGGAATATTAATCCTTATCCTTGTTCTTAACTAACTCATCACAAAACATCATCAGTTGCACTGCACAAGCCAAACTGGAAACCCTAGAGCTGAACTGAGACTACCAACTGATAGTCACACTTAGTGAACCCTGACACCGGTCCACTCCATCCTGGTTGACCATAACCGCTTCCAATCTTCATACTGGTGCATACCTGTTCACCTTCTTGAGCACTTATTGACATCAATGACAACATACATTATCACCGCTTCATCATATGACAACAATCTCCCCCTTTGACATTGATGGAAATACTCAGTGTATCATTGCTCAGTATCTGCACCATGCTCAATAACATATAACGATTCAACTTGAAAGATCACCACCACAACCTAGACTGGTTAGTGTGCACTTAGCCATATGTTCTCTCCCCCATTTATCTTCACCATGAGATATCTTCTCCCCCTTTGACAACAATGCCAAAGTGGAGGCACAAGCTTCTAAGCTCCACTATGTTGCTCCCCCTATGGAGTAGTATCCTTCAACACATCAATCCTATAAGATCTAACATGGTAGTACCTAATTGATGTGGAGAACACAACTTTAGTTTACTTCATAAAGGGGCAGGACCCCTAATTCACCTCTCAAATAGTTAAATGTAGCCTTTGGTTAGGGCTTAGTGAATATGTTTGCTAGCTGCTCCTTACTGGAAACATGTTCTAATACAACCTCTTTATTTTGAATCTTTTCTCTCAAAAATGATACTTGAGCTCAATATGCTTTGTTCTAGTATGCAATACCAGATTTTTGGAAATATTTATTCCACTAGTATTATCACAGAAAATACTCATCGGTTCAGATATAGTCATTTTGAAGCCATTCAGTACATGCTTCATCTAGATTGCTTGAGTGCAGTTCATAAATGTTGCCACATACTCCACTTTAGCTATAGAGTGGGAAATATAGCTATGCTTCTTACTCGTCCATGAGACTAGTCTTCCACCAAGGAAGAACACTCCACTTGTTGTGCTCTTTCGATCGTCCACATTACCTACCCAATCTGCATCGGTAAACACTTTGAGATCAAAGTCACTATTGTATGGATACCACAATCCATAATCAACTACCCTTTTCAGATACCTAAGAATCCTCTTTACCGCTACCAAGTGGGATTCTCTTGGACTCTTCTGAAAATGGGCCACTATGCCCACTGCATGAGAAATATCCGGTCTACTGTGCACCACATAGTGCAACTTACCGATCATTGGCTGGTAGTCCTTCTCACACTATATCATCCTCCTTTGTTAGTTTATAGCCAATCACCATCAGCATTCCAATCGGTTTTCTCTCCTCCATGCCAAGGGTCTTAAATACCTCTTTGATATACTTGGACTGGGTAATGAAGATACCTTCTTTCATCTGCTGAATTTGTAGACCAATGAAAAACTTTATCTCTCCAATCAGAGACATATTGAACTCCTTTTTCATCACATTTGCAAATGCATGACTCATATCATCATCTCCACCGATGATTAAATCATCTACAAATACTTCACATACCAGAATATAATCACCTTCAGATTTTAGGTAGATGTTGTTGTCCTCACTTGTTCTCTGAAATCCTATCTTCACAAATGAGAGTATAACCATTCGTACCATACCCTTGGTGTCTGTTTCAATCCATGTAGGGACTTGTGTAATCTATACACCATGTCACTATCTTCTGACAAAGCAAACCCATTTGGTTGCTCAATATACACTCTTCGTCCAGGATTCCATTCAAGAAGGCAGACTTCACATCCATTTGGTATACCCTAAATCCCTTGAATGCTGCAAATGCAAGTAGGATTCAGACACCTTCCAGTCTAGCCACTGGGGCAAAGGTTTCTCCATAGTCTTCTCCTTCTTCCTAAGCATATCCTTTGCATACAAGTCTTGCCTTGTTTCTTACCATTGTGCCTTCTTCATTCAGCTTATTCCTAAAGACCCATTTGGTACCTATGACATTCTTGTGTTCTAGTTTGGGTACCAAGGACCATGTTGCATTCTTCTCTATCTGGTCCAACTCCTCTTCCATTTTCTTTATCCAATCTTCAACGGTAAGTGCCTCTCTAGCTATCTTAGGCTCAAATTCTGAAATCATGTAAGAATTTTCTTTCACTTTTCTCCTTGTACGTATTCCTGCATCTTTGTTTGCTATGGTTTTCTTTGGATCATGATGTAGTCTTACATACCTGGGAATGACCGTAGCTGGTTCAACTTCCTTTTCCTCTTCTTTTTCCACTTCATCTTCTTCTTCACCTACTAAAGCTTCTACTACTATAGAAACATTGAGGTCTTTGCAGTGTTTGTTACTTGTTTCTTTCTTAACTGGTTCCCAGAAGGCTAAACCCGGTTCATCTTCCATTTGTTTATTGTCAGTTTCCTCAGGATTCTCAAGGGATTCATCAACCGTGACATTGATACTCTCAACAATCTTCTGAGTCCTTCTATTGTAGCACTTGAGAGCTTTGCTTTCAGTGGAATATCCCAAAAATATTCCTTCATCACTCTTAGCATCAAACTTTCTCAGGTGCTCACCTCTCCTGATATAGAATTTACTCCCAAACACTTTGAAATAGCTCACATTGGGAGTTCTCCCATTCCAGTACTCATAAGGGGTTTTATCTTTACCTTTCTTAATGAGTACCCAGTTCATGATATAGACTACAGTGCTCACCGCTTATCTCCAAAATGTGTGAGCTACATTTCCTTGGATTAGCATAGTTCTTGCCACTTCAACCACAGTCCTGTTGTTTCTTTTTGCTATGTCATTCTAGTGTGGTGTCCTTGGGGCAGACAATTGCCTCTTGATACTATTCTCCTCGCAGTACTTATTGAATTCATCATAAGTGAATTCACCTCCCTAATCGGTTCTTAGGTATTTTATCCTTCTGCCACTCTCTTTCTCCACCAATGCTCTAAAGGATTTGAACTTTCCAAATGCCTCAGACTTGTGTTTCAAGAATATGACCCACACCATTCTTGAGCAATCATTAGTAAGAATCATGAAGTAACAATCTCCCTGAATACTTCTAGTTTTCATCGGACCACACAGATCGGTGTGCACTAGATCATGTAAGTTCTCTACTAAAAAGGACTTGCCTTTGAATGTTGAGGAAGACATCTTCCCAAGTTGACATTCTTTGCACAAAGCATTCTCCAGTTTGTTCAACAAAGGCAATCCTCTTACTGCCTTGATCTTACTAGCCTTTACAATATTTTCAAAATTCATATGACAAAGTCTCCTATGCCATATCCAATTGTCATCAAATTTTGCCATCAAGCATTGACTAATCTTGGCATTCAGCTAAAATAGGTTTCCTTTAGTCTTCTTACTCGTGGCAATAAGTTCACCGCTGTTTCCAATTATTATGCAGACTCCACCTTTGAACTCTAGAATGAGTCCTTTGTCATTCAGTTGAGCAACACTCAAAAGGTTGTGCTTAAGGCCTTCCACCTAGTAGACATCATCCACACTTCTCTTTCCATTTAGTGAGATGGATCTTTTTCCTTTCACCATGCAAGGTGCATCGTTACCAAACTGGACAACACCACCATCATATTCTTCAAGAGAAAAAATTTCTCCGGTCATCGGTCATGTGGTGAGAACACCCGCTATCAATGACCCACTAGTTAGAGTTGTCAATATGTGAGACAAGAGCTTTCTGGTCAGACAACACTTCCTTGATAGCCACAAACACTATGTCCTCATTCTCTTCATCCTCAGATTCCTCATCCGTAACACCTTCATCCACTGCAACAAGACAATTTCTCCTACCTACTCCTTTATAGTTCCTAAACCTCTCTAGTTTATCCTTATTGTCATTGTTAGGATAGTTAATAGCTATATGTCCTATCTTATTGCAGGAAAAACACTTTAGAGGAAGCTAACCTTTGTATTTTCAAGTGACTTTTGGAAGTCTCTTGGAAAGAAAAGCTTCAAACTCCATCAAAATCTCCTCATCATCCATATCTCTACTTGGCTTGGATTCATAACTGGTACTGACTTCTTTTCCTTTCCTGATCGATGTGGAGGAAACAAATGCTCTAAAGGCTGACTTGATGTTCTAAACACTACCATCATAGCTATTAAATTCATATGTAGTCAACTTTGCAATAATAGAGTCTAAAGATACCTTGGTTTTGTCGATAGACCTTTGCTCTTGAATAGCGACAACCCTGATTGCATAGACTAGTAAAAGTGATCTCAAAACTTTACTAGCAACAGTGGCATCATTAATTGTTCCACTAGTGCTTTTGATCTCTCCAACCAATATCTTGATTCTTATGCCATACTGCTGAATGGTCTCTCCTTCAACCATCCTCATATCTTCAAACTTTCCTCTAAGGCTTTCTTCCTTAGCCTGCTTGACATGTTCATCGCCACCATAAATGGATTCCAGTTTGTCCCACACATCTTTCAAATTGTCCTTATCTTGTACATCAATGAACTCTACATTGGACAAGCTGCTAATAAGGGCTTCCATGACTTGCCCATTTTCTTGTATCTCTCTTTTCTGATCATCAGTTAGAGCACCAGTGGGGGCTACATAGGCATTCTCAACATAGCTCGAGTGTTGTGCACCCAAACTCCTGATGTATATCTTCATCCTGTCCTTCCATATTGTAAAGTTGTCCCTGTTAAACTTAGGATCTTCCCTCTTCATCATTAAAATAGGATCTTTTGCCTCAAGCGGTTAAGCTTAAATCGTTGAGGACCTTGATGTGCTCTGATACCAATTGATGAATAATGATGAACTACTAAGGTCCTAACTGGTACTGAGAGGGGGGGCGAATCAATACACACAAAATCTTGCTCAGATACTTTGACAAATCAAAACACAGATAACTGGTTGTCATATACCACTATACTTATCTATAGCAATACCGGTTAAATAGAAATACTTTAGACAACATCCAACAGATCTCAAATCTTGATGACTACTTCACCGATATAATCATGCATGGGTTGTATCAATAATACCACAATCATTTAACATTGCATGCATATCTAACTTAATCATAATCACACAATCATCACATGAAAAACTCACAACCCATAACACACAGATTTTTACATGGAAACCCAAATGGGAAAAACCACGGTGGGGATGAATACCCACAAGCTTGTTTGTGAACTCTTTTGAAGTCCGCTCTGTTAGGAGCCTAGTCTGGTTAAAGAATTTACAATAAAGGTTTTGTTAGGAACTGATCTTATTAGGGATCACCCGATTAAGGGATGGTTATATACCCTGATAAAGGTTGAAACCCTATTAAGAGTTACCTCGCTAGAGTTTTTAAATAACTCAATGAACTTGAGCCACCTTGTTAGAGGATTTACAACAAATCCTATTAAATCTACCCAGTCAATGGATTTACCTTATGTTGAAATGGTTAGAAGACAACAAGTAAAACTCTGATCTAATAACAACACTCCTTGCTAAGGAAGATCCTTTTCAGTTTTTCTCTTCTACAATCACACTCTGCAGATTCCTCACTCTGGTTTGGCAAGTATCAAATCTCCAACATGTGGACACAAACACAACTTTTTCCAACACTTCAATAACAAAACTCATCGACCTTATAGACAACAATTAGGTCGGTAACATAAACCCTAAACCATAAACATTTTAGGTTTACAATTACAAGCGGTTCAATCCTAACCATCAAATACATTACATAGAATGAAACGATCTAAAATAGATCTCAAGTCATTCTGCATCATCCAATCTTCACCGCATCTGGAAAATAGTAACCCATCATGGGCTTTTCGCATACCTCTAAGAAAATGCACATTCCCAAGGTAGACATTCAATGCATTCGATCTTCACGAGAAAGATCCTCGAAGAAATTCTTCATGTGCACATAGTTGATGTGGCATCTTAATCCTTATCCTTGTTCTTAACTAACTCATCACAAAACATTATCGGTTGCACTGCACAAGCCAAACTGGAAACCTTAGAGTTGAACTGAGACTACCAACTGGTAGTCACACCTAGTGAACCCCGACACTGGTCCACTCCATCCTAATTGACCATAACCGCTTCCAATCTTCATAGCTGCGCATATCAGTTCACCTGCTTGAGCACTTGTTGACATCAACACTTATTGACATCAATGACAACATACATTATCACCACTTCATCATATGCCAACACCCTCATCCTCTTGCACTCTACACATGGTGGCAAGCTTCATCCATGTAATCAACCCATCCATCTACATCATATCTAAGTCTATTCTCCTTTCCTATCTTTGATCCTGACTATCCTATCCATATCCTCCATCTCATATCCCCCATCCTATCAAAATGAATCCTCCATTCCTATCTTTCATCTTGATCATATAGAGGCAAAATAATGTATATGCATGCATGCTTTGGAGAATTCAAGCCTTAATCCACTACCATCCATATCCATTACATATTATCTTTCAAACTCATACATATTTATCCACCATTCTTGCATCCTTAATTCCACTACCTCTAGGGTGGGGCATTGCACTCCTTTGCAACATAGTCCTTGGGTCTCCATCACCCTACCCTCCAATCCTCCATATCCTATACATATCCATCCACTCCATCCATCTATCTCCCTCCTTCCATTCATCCATCATCTTACCAACCCATTGGTTCTCCCTTGTCATTGGTTCTAGTCAATCAAATCCTATCCACCAATCCACCCCATCCTATCCAATGTCTAATCCAATCCTATCTCATCCAATCATATTCTCCATCTCTTCCAATTTAATCAATAATCCCATCCCCAATCCAATCCTATTCAATCATACATCCCCCTTTTCATCCTATCTAATCATTTATCCTTTTTCCAATCCATCAAACTGAGCTTTCCCCATCTACCTGAGCTCACACTGACTTGTGCCTAATCTAAGTACCCATCCATACATTGTTAATCCAATCCAAGAAACAATCCTCTCATCTTCAGATCTTGCACATCCAGATTGTCTTTTGTAATAAATCAATCCATCGCTTTTTCCATTGGGATGAATCCTTCCCATGTCTGGTAGTTCATCAAAATCCATCACCTGCCCAATGGGATGTCTCCTTCCCTAGTCTGGCACTTTATCCAAATCCATGCCCTAATCTTTGGAAGAGAGGTCAGTTGGTCATGTGCATGTTGTTTGCATGCTTGATGTAGTGTCCACCCTTGACTTGACTTGTTTGACTAGAGTTGATCTTTAATTCATGCGTGATAGACACTATTGGGCATAGGCTATTTCAGATGATTTATAGGATGTTGATACTATCATTAATGATCGTGTGATTTATTAGACACTATATGCTTATTATGTGATTGACTATCGAAAGATTATATTGATCATGTGATTTGATGAGCATAATTGTTGATGGATTTTACATGCCTTACTATAATCATGAATTATACTAATCATGCACTTGATGATGTTTTTATGTACTAACCATATTTAATGATTATCTATGATGAGTTGATCTTATGGTGTGTTTGATTGTTGTATGAATATCTTCAGGATAGAGACAATTCCACATCACTCATAGTGAGCGGGATGTGTCATTTCAATTCTCTAACCCTTGTCTATTATAATATATATATATATATGTCGTATCGTTGCTTTGTGGATGCAGGATTTGCAGGTACCAGACATTGACTCCACCTGGCTCCACAGGTCTGAGCGTGTCTTTAAATCCCAATGGCATGTGGTTCGGAGTTGACACAATTTCCCCTCACATACTCTAGGTCTAAGTTGTTTACTGTGAGTCGTCAGTGTCTTCGCGCAAGTTGTCATGATAGTTAGTAAGCTAGGTTTCTTCTGTGTTGTGAGTATGTTAGTATTGGTTAATTATTCCTTTTATGTTGAGATTGACTATTTGATTATTGATGCGAGATTAAATAATTAATGATGTTTATTTTAATTATTTTGATTAATAGCGATTTGATTATTTGGTTGTCTAATGTTAAATTTAATTTATTGGATTTTTTCATTTTTGGTTATTTGATTATTTGATATTTAAATGTTTGTTTATTTTAATGATGATTTAATATTTATTTAATTTTTATTGTTTAGCTTATGATGTGTTTCATATTTATTTGTGATTTGACCTTTATTGGTATTTATTTATTTATTTAATCGCCTATGGTTTAATATTTATTTGGATTTTAATGTTTATCTACTTCATTAATTCATTTATGAGCCTTTGGTTTATTTAATTTAATTTCCCCATTTGATTTATTTAATTGTGGTTCATGTTTTATTTATTAGTTTGACTTTTATATTAAGTGGGTTGTATAAATAATAAAATGATAAAACATTCCCACCAAATTGTAAAAAGCATGATTTATATTTACCTTACCTACCCTCTTCTCTTATTGGTTGAATTTAAAAAGGGAGTTAAAATTATATTATATGGTGGGGTTGGTAAACTATATTATAGATTGGAATATTTTGATTGGCAGAGATTGAGGCTAGGGTTTTTGGTTAATGTTTGTCTTTTTATTTTCTTTTCTGTGAATTTTTTGTGGGTTGGTTCCTCTCTGGAAAATTTTCTCCAACAAGTTTTCTTCTTGGTTTTGGTTTTCTTCTCTCTTGGATTTTGGTCGGAGCTTGGGTTGGATTTGGTTTGGCTGGTGTAATCTCTTCTTTAACTTCTTTCATAACACGGGTTGTAGGTTGGAGATGTATTCTACCTTTTTATATTTTATTTTACAGTTTTCATGTATGCTCTATGTCTGAAGATTGAATGTGTGAGTTTGGGGAAATGAATCTAAAATTTGTATAGTGAGGAAGGAAATATATGAAGGCATAAATTTGTTTGAGGTTTTATTCTATAGTTTGTGGGAAATATTTGTATTTCTAGGTTTGTTGAAAGCCTTATATGTCTTTTTGAGTCTGTGTCGTGCATGGAGTTTTGATTTAATATTGGCCTTCAAGTGTTTATTATTTATTTAATGTTGAAGTGAATTTTATTTATTGGGTAATATTATTTTACCCATTAAGTAATTTAAAAGGGGGGGGGTAATTTGTATTCTTTTATTTAAAAGTTATTTTCACCCTAGGTCAATGGTTTAAATTATTTTGCCTACCCTTGGAATTGATTGGCTGGAAGTTTATGGTAGGTAGAAAATATATTTTATTTTCTTGAACTTTGGGAAGGTAGGTATGGAATATAGTATTTTTGAAATATTTTGATTAGAGCATGGTTTTACTTGGTTCTGTTTTGTTTTTTTAATTTTTGATAAATAGGCCTTCATTTGCTAGTTGCTTGATTGTGTGGTACTTTCCGGATTAATTCTTGTACCAAAGGCATTGTTGAGGGTGTTGATGATTTATAATTTTATATTTGATTTTATTTGATATATTTTGTTGGTTTCAAGCATATTTACCTTCCTATGTTATTGGGGAAAGAATTATGCTTTCATCCATATTGATGTGCTATGGTTGGTGAGTTGGAAGTGTTGTTGTTTTGGGGCAGCAAGTGAGTTGGCCTTGTTGTGGTTTTACTTTCATTAATGACAACAAATTTAATGGCTTGATATGCCTTTGTTTATTGCTAGCCAAGAGGCTCATTTTGTTATATTGATGTTGTTGTAGCCTTGCATATGTTGTGAGAGTATGTGTGGAAGTTATTGGCTGCATTGAGTATTATTTTAATGTATTTATGTTCTTAGAGCCTCTTGTGATGTGTTGTTGGGCCATGTTAGGAGGAGTGGGCTTCTTTGTGATGACCGGGGTCACGAGAGATAGGCTGGCATGAGGTTCCTTGTAAGGATGCATGAAGTCTAGACCACCAGGGCACATTGGAGTTTTCCATGATTTGTAAACAAGTGATAACATTGATAATGAATTAATTGGGATGGGAAAATTATAACTCACTTAAACAAGATAATGAATAGTTTTGAGCCTCACAACTTATGTCCTATGGAGGATGTTTTAGGATAAGCATGAGAAGGTCATGGAGACGGTAAGCTAATCTCCCTTGGTCTCTCATAGGTTGAGATGGCTCCACATGTCCATCAACCTAGTGCCTTGTCTTATTATGTTATGAGGATGACATGTGATGACACTCCACTCCTACATGTGTTCCCCCTTTATGATTTATGATTATGCTTATTGGATGCATTTATGTCCTGATGAGTTTTACGCCTCTGGGAGTTTATTCTTGTGGCTCTGTGTGAGTTCTTTCTTGAGAGTCCTTGTTAGTTAGTCTCTTTGGTTTTGAGTGTCATCCTAGATGTAGAGTGTGTGTTGGGACCTTGTGTCATCTCCTAGCATAGGGGGTGGCTCCTTTGGTTCCACATGGTCAGGTGGTTGGTCCTTTTAAACCATTGGGATGTTCCTATCTTTGGATTCTTCTTGCGTGGATGAGGATGCTTCTTTAGATAGTTCATGGATAATAATTGTAGCAAGAATGTAAATGATGGTGTGATTTATGTAATGAAATTCTTATGTAATGGTTGTAAAAGAAATCATGCTTATGAGAAATGATTATGTTGTTCTAGTTATAGTGATAGCTTTTGGTTATGGTATGTGATTGTAATGATGAACTTGAGTTGTATTGTAACATATTTATATTAAATGAAATGGATGCATGAGATGTGGATAAGTATTGTTGTTTAAAACGAAATGATGTATTTTGTATTCTTGATGAGCCATGTTAAAAGTAAATTGAGTAAATGTTATGATAATGGTATTAGATTTGAAATGATGTCTTTAACTAATGATTTAAGTAGAAGAAATGTTATGTCTTGATAGGATGTGTGAGTTTGAGTAATGTTGGAAGATATCTTAGGACATGTTTATGAGTTGTGATTGAAGAATTTGAAATTATAGTATCATACTTCGTAGGTAGTGATCTAATGGTAGGATTGAAAATCTTATAATGTTTGGGATGCAGTTGAATGTTACTTATGAAAATATTATATGGATGTCCTTAGTGAATGAATTGCTAATCTTATAAATAGAAATTACTAGTAAGTGTATGGGTAGATGGTAAAATGAATGCTTGTCTTTAGGAAAGGATTATAATGTATCATGTGTTATGGTTTAAGGTTATATCTCCATTTGGTGGATGCTATTAGTGGTTATAGAATTAGGATATTGTATCATAGTTTGTGTTGAGATGAATTCATGTAGTTACCTGATTTGTAATGAGATATAGTGCAAGAGATTTTATGATTATTAAACGAGCTATGGGTTAAATGTTTAAGGAGACTTTTGTTACTACTTATCAAATTGCCATTAGTTTCATATCCAAAGTCATACTATATTCTAGTCGGTTAGTATTACCGAATCATGCAATCGGTACACACAGAGAAGTCGGTATGAACAGTCTAGTCGGTTACTGAAGAAAGCAATCATAGAACACAATATTCACCAAGCTGTTTACCGAGTAAAGTTTCATGGCTACCGAGTGATAAAGATAACTCACCGAGTTGATATTCACCGAGTGAAATGTTTTACCAGATACATTGAACCTAGACATGCACATGAAAACGTGTTACAAGATCGAGGCACATCTAACCGTTTTTGCATTGGAAATTGCACTATGAGATTGTATATGATTACAAGGCTAATCTAGCCTATGAGATATTTTGTTTAGTTATTCATTCAAAGAATCTTTTTGTAAGATCGAAGAAATGAATCAGATCACCACTATAAGAGATCTATATATACAGCATGATTCTAGGGTTAGAAAATATATAAGACACATGATGTGATATGAGATACAATGAGATAGCAATGTGTATGCATGAAGGAAGAATGTTACAGAGACATGGAGAGGTCACCGAGAAGGTTATCAGTGAATAGTCGAAGAACAGAGTAAATAGAAGGGTTTACCAAGTTTCATTATGGGTTACCGAGGTATGCTACAAGCTAGGTAATCTTATTCAGAGCACATAGAATCTGCTTTAGCATTGCAAATGTAAAGTTGCAGATATTTGTAAAGATTATATTGTAATATTTTGAAGTTGTAAGAGAAACCTTTAACAGAGTAAAAGACTCTAACCAAGTCTATAAATTGTAAATCCTTTAACCAGGTGCTACACTTATATAGTGTTGTAAAAATCCTTTAGTAAGGTAGATCTAACTGATCTTAATACTCCTAACAAGGTAAGCTATCAGAAATAGCTAAATGTAGCTCTAACCGAGTATTCTTTATTATTGCAGTAGTGAAGTTGTGGGTGCCATCCCCACCACAGTTTTTCTCTCTAACCAAGAGTTTCTGCATGACCAAAATATATGTGTTATGGAGTGAATCATGTATGATTGTTATCTGTTGATTATAGTTTTATTTTATGTTACTGCACTATTCTATTTATGCATAACAATAAGGTTATTATCAGAGAAAAGTTTTGAAGTACTAATTCACCCCTCCCCTCTCAGTATATTAGCTTTCTATATTGAGCCTAACAATTGGTATCAGATCTTGAATCTTGGAAAAGGGTTTAACTACCTAAAGAGAAAGATCTTAGCAATGGAAGGCTACAAACAATCTCAAAGGATTGTGCATCTTCAAGAAGAGCTGGATAATGCAAATCAAGTGATTGCAGACATGTAGAGGCAAATGCAAAAATCTCTGAAAGTAAGGAGAAGATTATCTGATGACTTGCAAGATTCTCAAGAGCTAGTGGAACAAATTGAGACATCATCTGAGAACAATATATCTGAAGAAACTGAAGAAATGATTGGAATGTTGAAAGAAAAGAACAAAGCATTGGTTGATCAACTAAAAGCAATGAAAAGAGAACATGAACATTTTAGTACACAAATGACTGAAAATCTAGATGCATTAAGGATAGCTGAGGATAAAGCAAGAGATCTACAAAGAGAGAAACAACAACTTGAAGCTCTAGTATCTGATAAGGATGATGAAATCATAAGGTTAACTAGTATTCAACAAAATATGACAAATCAACTAGGTTATGCAAATCATGAAGCAATTCTGAAGAATGATGAAAATCAATCATTGAAACTTGAAGTATCAAGGTTGACTGGTGAACTTGAAACAAAAAAGAAATCCAAAGAATCATTGGAGAAAAATTATGAAGCATCAAACATGTTGGATGAGCAACTAAATACAAGAAGACTCTACAAAGATGGAGGACTCGGTTACAAAGGAATTCATACTACCGAGAGAGGAGAATCATCAAAACAAGCTGGAAAAAGGAATAACATCAAAAGGAAGAAGCCTATTTGCTACTACTGTGGAGATCAAGGTCATACTACCAACATATGTCAGATCAGAAAAGGTAAGCAACCGAATATCTCTAAGTCCAATGGATATTGTTATAATTGCAATAAATATGGTCACATACCTAATCAATGTAGGACAAAGTCTATTAACAACCGTCAGAAGGCAAAATTCAAAGGGTTTTGTAAATATTGCAATAGGTATGGACATAGTACTGAGAAGTGCTTGTTTAAGCAAAAGAATTACATGAAGTATCCACACCGAGCAAACACTGGAGGTTACCAAACTCACACAGATCCTTACCGACAATATGCAACAGTACCATGGGATTACAATACAAGGATATGGTGCGAATGTTGTGGAAGATATGGACATATAAGTGCCAATAGTTTTATAAGGTTTGGGATGATCAACCGGAGATCATGGAGAAATCTCGGTATGGCATGTTTTCATTGTCACAAAGCTAGACATTTAGCTAGTGATTGCAGACATCAACCAAGAAGAGACACTGAAGAGATAAAAGAAAAATTCAAGATGATTTGGAAAAAGAAAGAAATTATGTCTGATGAAGAAAGAACCTTACCTACTGAGTTAGGTGCATCAATTTCAAATTAGTCAAGAAAAGGTATGAAGGGACTGCATTCTTTAAAAGTTAAATCATAACAGTTCCTATTTTATTATGAACGAGAATTCAAAATCTGTATAGTTAAGATGCAATTAGTCAATTTGCTTACTATACAGGAAACCTGTCAAGTCCGTTAATAAAGCAAAGTTGGGTACTCGGTGAAAACAGAAAATGGAGTAAATCGGTAAAAGGTGAACCGAGTGCATTTAATATCTTGACCTAACTTGCACAGAGCTCAATAAGGTATTTTTGAGTACTTAAAAGTGTTTTCGCGGTCATTTTCATTCACCCAAGTTTTTAAGAAGCAGAGCAAAGTGAATCAAGCAATCAAACTTCATTCAGAGCAAATATTCAAGGTATTTACATCAATCTATTCACACTATTTAGCTAGTTTATGATCTAGTCAAATTGCTAGTGTCTACCGAGTGTGAAGAGTAAGTCACTTGTAAACCCTAAGGGTAACCTGTCAAATTTTACTCAAGATCTACCATGGTGCCCAAGATCCAAGACCCTATAGTTGTCCAAAATGTGGAGAAGCCATCTTTGAAGTATTCCCTAACTCCTAAAGTCGCCTCAGAACCGGATGATAAAACTGCATTTTCACTCATCTCGGATCAAGTCTTATTGGTAGAAGATGTCAGATTCTTTACCAAGTGCCATGTTGAGGAACTCAGTCATGTAGAGATTAGTGACACATATGATGAACTGTGCATTGACGACAAACTGGATAGTAAATTTGAACATATCAGAATCAAGGGATTAACTAAAGCCCTAGTCTATCCTCGTGTGTTCAAACCCCAATGGGTTAAGTTTGTATTGAGCAGAATACATGATGATTTCATGTGGCTACAAGAGAAACCATTCAAAATCATGAAGGAAGTCATTCACCTGATCACCAGATATCCCATCTACGATCATGCTTGTGCATAGAAAATGATATCACAAAAGGAGCTAATCAGTCTAACCGGAGTAGAATCCAATTACCAAGGACTGAAATTGAATAATGTCACTAATGCTGAACTAAAATTTGTAATCAGAGTTATTGGTTATTGTTTCTTCCAATTTGCAAGGGAAAATAGTGTACCATGTGCTGCAATGGACGTGGCCTACAAAATAGTAAAGAAGGGAATGAAAGTAGACTTATGTGAAGTGCTACTAAAGAACTTATTTGAGAACCTAAAAACAATAAGGAAGCTGAAGAAGAACAACTCGGCAAACACACTAAAGTTCGGTTCACTACTTGTCTATATGTTTTTCTATTTTGAGAAGTTCTTTCCCTCAGTCGGTAAAGTAGCATGGGAGCTACACCGACCTATCACCCATCAGATCAATGATTACATCAAGAAGTTAGGAGATAACATTAATGATATCATGGATGATTACTTTAGCAAATTCCAAGAGAAAATGCACAACAGGTACAGGATCCCACCACAACTGGTCGAAAAATACAAGGACAATATATGTTTTGAAGTCGACACTGATTATTGCTATGTAAATGTTGTTGAACCAATGATTCAGTCATTGCAACCAATGGGTTATGAAATTGATTATGATATCACATAGCAACAAATTGATGCCTACCTATCATTGCCAAGGCATGCAACTGAACTAAGGTATGGAACCTATGAAGAGGTGAAGGAGAAAGTAAAAATGAGCATTGTAGTTCCTAAGGCTACAAGAAAAACTACAAAGATGATAAAAACTTTATCTGAGAAATTCAGAGAAGAATCCTCATCTACACCTATCAAAGGCAATCTTGCCATTACCGAGGAAGAATCAGAAGCATAGGAGGCTACAATAACATTGAGCACAGAGTTGCCAAAGGGAAAAGTTCTAAAATGAAAGAAACAGGACATCACAAAGGCCCTGCCGACTCCACCAACAAAGAGACCCAACACGAGAGCATCAGCTACATCACCGAGTAAGAAACAAAAGACTATTGTCATTCCTTAGGTAACAAAGACTTACAAGAAATCTACTCAGAGACTCATTTTGGCAAAAGAGTCGAGTGATACAGAGTCTGATGATGCAAACAAATTCCAGATTGTGAAGAGAAAAAAGGTAAACATTCACAGTGTTGAAAACTTTTGTGCCAATCTTAAAGAATACAAAGGATTTGCAAGATTTAGATATGTTAAGTATGAGTCTATGAATAATGATGAGAAACGACAAATTGAAGAAGCTATCATATGTACACTTCTGAAATTTCGGTTAGCACCATTAGAACTAGGAAAGTAACTTCCAAGTGAACTCTACTCACATATTGATAACAGATGGAAATATGCAATGGATTCAGAGAGACAAATAAGAGAAAGAAGTCTTGTCCATTTATTTCCTGACATGTTTGTAGCTGAAATCAAGGAGCATTTGTCCACATACAATTCAAAATTTCTTGTGAAACAAAGAGCCTTAAATTTGATGAATGGGCTATATATTGATGTGGAGAATGAGACTAAGGCCAAGTGGCAGGAGATCTTCAAACAAAAGGATGTCGGTGAACAATCTTAAATTGAAATTGTTGATGTCACCGAGCAAGATCTAGATGTCACCGAGCAAGGTCCAGACCCGATTGACACAATACAAATTGATGAAGATGTAATGGATGAAGCCGCACCGGAGCAGGAAATGATTGAAGGCACCACTTATGCAAAACTTGTGTCTAGTGAATCGGTCTTAGAACAAGTTCAGCCTTATCCACCAGTGAAGCCCCCAGTCCCAACCGAAGCTCCCAAGGACACCGAACAAGTTACTGAAGGTAACAAATCTAAAGCTACAGAAGATACAAGTAACAAATCTGAAGCTGTAGCAGACACAACCAAAGATCAAACGTCTCAAGCATAGACAAGCACAACAAATATTATAGCTGAGACCCCTAGCACTGAGCCATCCAAAGACACTGCAACTGCTACAAGAACAGTCCAAAGTATTGCATCTATCGAGTAACCTACTGAGGGACAACAAGCCTCACAAGCACTTGTCTTAGTGCCCTAGACCAAAGGAAAAGAGAAGAAGGTGAGAAAGCATGGTTTTAAATTTGACTTATCTAAACCAATCGTGTTGCCCAATGTTGACATTTCCAAATTAAAAGGGCAAGCACTCACTGAATTTGGTGAACTATGCAAAGCAAAGGCCAAACAAGAGAAGCAACTGGCCATACAGAAAAAGAACAAGGTACTTCAAAAGGTTAGGACACTGCTCACAGAAATGCTACCATCAGCAACAGTGTCAACCGATGTAGGCATCCATATTTAGTTGGATGAACTCCTCAATCAGATTGAAACATCTAGAGTTGATGCATCTGAGTACCTAAGAAAGCTCAAGGATAAAGAGCTCACAAAAAAAATGATAGAGGAAGTCCAAAAATCAATTGTTGTTGGCAAGGTAAAACTTGTCAAATTCATTGCTGAGTTGTGCCCTCAACTCAAGCACATTCTTTATTTATTCCAGAAATTGTGTACATTTTCTGTATTTATTAAAGACATCCAAAATAAAACTGATGCAATTGAGAAAGAGATCACTGATCTCTCATCCAAGTTGACCACTGAGCCTAATTCCATTCAGAATTTTTACAAAAAGCTACAACAGCTCATGGCTCAATAGTTAGAACTGAGGAATGAAGAGCATAAAATTAGGATGGATATAATGACCCTTCAAACATTATTCCTTCCTCATCTCTCATCATTCCAAGAGCAGGTCAACCGAGCTACAAGCTTGTCAAATACACAAGAGGGAAGCACTCTTGATGGCTTGATATCACTCTTATCTGATATTCAGGCATAGAACTCATTAATGGAAAGTCTCAAGGACTCACTCTCAGTTGCCCTCACTGACGCCCAAACCAAGTATAAGACTATTTTTTATTAGTTACCGCCTCGGGATGCAAATTAAGTTTTTAATGTTTGTCAAAAAGGGGGAGTAATATTATGTTACTACACAGAGGAAAGCCCAGCAAAGGGGGAGTAATTCTACACTTGGAGAGTAGTATAGTTTTGATAACAATTTTGAGTATTGTATACAAGGGGAGTATACCAAGCAGAATATATAGAGCATTCAGATCACACAAGTATAGAATAGAACCAAACATGCAAAATTTAGAGTTATGTGCAGGATAATGATAAGGGGAGAATATCTGCATATACTATTGACTATTGTGCATATTGTCAAGTATAGTCATTTTGTCAAGTATATAGTTTTTTAGAGTTATGACTTTGTAAGTAGTTTTTGTCAAACATCTCAACTAATGTCAAAAGGGGAGATTGTTACTACTTATCAAATTGCCATTAGTTTCATATCCAATGTCATACTATATTCTAGTCGGTTAGTATTATCGAAACATGCAGTCGGTACACACAGAGAAGTCGGTATGAACAGTCTAGTCAATTACTGAAGAAAGCAGTCACAGAACACAGTATTCACCGAGTTGTTTACCGAGTAAAGTTTCATGGCTACTAAGTGATAAAGATAACTCACCGAGTTGATATTCACGAAGTGAAACATTTTACCAGATACATTGAACCTGGACATGCACATGAAAACGTGTTACAAGATCGAGGCACATCTAACCATTTTTGCATTGGAAATTGCACTATGAGATTGTATATGATTACAAGGCCAATCTAACCTATGAGATATTTTGTTTAGTTATTCATTCAAAGAATCTTTTTGTAAGATCGAAGCAATGAATCAGATCACCGCTGTAAGAGATCTATATATACAACATGATTCTAGGGTTAGAAAATATATAAGACACATGATGTGATATGAGATACAATGAGATAGTAGTGTGTATGCATGAAGGAAGACTATTATAGAGACATAGAGAGGTCACTAAGAAGGTTATTAGTGAATAGTCGAAGAACAAAGTAAACAGAAGGGTTTACCGAGTTTCATTATGGGTTACCGAGGTATGCTACAAGCTAAGTAATCTTATTCAGAGCACATAGAATCTGCTTTAGCATTGCAGATGTAAAGTTGCAAATATTTGTAAACATTATATTGTAATATTTTGAAGTTGTAAGAGAAACCTTTAATAGAGTGAAAGACTCTAACCAAGTCTATAAATTGTAAGTCCTTTAACTAGGTGCTACACTTATATAGTGTTGTAAAAATCCTTTAGTAAGGTAGATCTAACTGATCTTAATACTCCTAATAGGGTAAGCTATCAGAAATAGCTAAATGTAGCTCTAACCGAGCATTCTTTATTATTGTAGTAGTGAAGTTGTGGGTGCCATCCCCACCACAGTTTTTTTCTCTAACCAAGAGTTTCTGCATGACCAAAATATATGTGTTATGGAGTGAATCATGTATGATTGTTATCTGTTGATTAAAGTTTTATTTTATGTTACTGCACTATTTTGTTTATGCATAACAATAAGGTTATTATCAGAGAAAAGTTTTGAAGTACTGATTCACCCCTCCCCTCTCAGTACATTAGCTTTCTATATTGGGCCTAACAACTTTGTGAGTATTGCATTATGTGCTTTTGGAATCATGATGAAGTAATAAGTATGCTAGGAGCATAGAATTATAAGTGACTATGTAGGAGTTAATTGTAAATTGAAATTATTTTAATGCAATGAAAGGGTTAATCTTGATATATGGATGGTGATGTTCATAGTCGAAGGTTGGTTAATGGTAATAGGAACATTTGGACTTGGTATATAAAATGAATCTAAGAGAAAAAGGGAAACAGCTATGCATTAAAAGATAGAATCTCATATTAAATGAAATATTAGGTAGGCTACATATCATGGGTGTTAGGTATTTCTATGTTGCACCTATGTGTGTATAATGATTAAGATTATGAGGTATTGATCTGGAAGAAAGTAAATGCTTATTGCTTATGTAGGTAGATTAAGTAATGGCGTTGAGATACCCTAGGGAGTTAGTAGTATTGATTTATTGTATTACGCTTGCATAATTGTTTGAATAGCTTGAGTGAATTATTCTATGTTCACAACACTTAATTGTTGTTGTGTGATCACTACATTGCTTAAGTGATGTTATGTGCTGTATTGTTTAAAAAAAATTAAATTAGCATGTTTTTAGCTATATTTCTCTGGGGTATTTTTGGTGGGCATTACACTTGAGCTTTTTGCTTTGTTTTCATCTTGTGTCCTACGACTATACTTGTTTAGGACTGCCTTGATCATCCTATATCTTGGTATATCTTGGTTGGTGTATAATGGGGCATAGTTTTCATGGCATGGTGTGTTTGAAGGTCTTCCTTGTACAAATCGGCAACCCTACATTAGTGTTTATCAACACTTGCATGATTGTGTGGAAGGCATTCCTATTTGACTAAGCATCAGTCCATGTTTTGAATCTTCATATCATCCTAGTTCTTATAATCAGTGGTGTAGACTATCCATGGCAATATCAAATCTAGGTTTACTCTCTATACTTGCTCAACAAGAAATTCAATCCAATTATCATTTCTTTATCTCATTTCATTCACAACACTCCAACCCATCCTACTTTCCTCTTTCATTATCTTCATCCTTTCATCACTTATTCTTCTAATTCCTTTCGAGAGCACACCCATGTTCTTCAAACTCACATGTCCTCTCGAGGGAGCATAACACTACTTCCTCGTCATCCTTCCTCATCATAGTTCTTCCTCATCTCACGACTGGGGTATCATGCTACTAGTCCTTATCCTTTTCTTCATCTCATGACTGGGGCATCATGCTACTAGTCCTTATCCTTTTCTGCATCTCATGACTGGGGCATCATGCTACTAGTCCTTTTCTTCCACTATTTTTTATTCTTCTTGGATATAACATCATTTCATGACGCTATATCAAATAGGGGAAAAATGTAGACACCTAAAATTAATATTTAATTAATTTAAGCATATAAACATAATTAATTAATTTAATTGTGTCATCCTTATTCCTCTCAGAATCAATTAAATCTAATTTAATTAATCCTGTCACTATTGTCCAATAATTAATTTATCAAATAAATTAATTATTCCCCTATTCTTCTAAAGTCCCCTCCAATATTTCCTCTAAACCCACTCAGTTAATTAATTCTAATTAATTAACCTAGTGATGTGATTCCTACAAATCACTTTTCCTAATCCCACTCAACCTAATTAATCCTTCTAGAATCTCTCATAATCATGCTTTTCATTATCCCTTAATTTTTAACTCCCACTCATGTCACATCAACATTGAGTCTCTCAAAGAAATTCAAATTTCTTTGAATCCCTCAATGCATCCTTATTTTGGAATTTTGGAATTTCTCATGTTTGAAATTCAAATCCCCCCCCCTTTTTCCAAGGAATTTTATATTCCTGTTTATTTTCCCAAGGCACCCTTGATCCATGTCTTCTATCTCAAATCAATCTCGACCCTTCATAATAAAATCAATCTTGGCCCATCATTGACCTTATCCAATCTATAAATTGGAGCCTATTCTCCTCACAAATCATCCACTTCTCATGCATTGTCATGTTGCCTATTTCTCCTTGATCCAAATCATCTTCTTCATAGCCATCATAATGTCTTCATGATCCTCTATCCAATCCTCTTCTAATCCAAATCCTCATCTATCTATCACAATCCAATCCAAATATCAATCCATTAATCTTGTTGAGAAAAGGTGACCAATCCACATCCAAATCAAGCAAGAAACACATCAAGTGGAGCATCAAGGGCGCATCTTCATCATCCACTTCATCAAGCTCAATCCGAGGGAGAGGTAAAATAGTAAGGTATAAATGATCTTTTGATGTTTTTAGTGTTTTCTTGTTTATTTCATTTTGTTTTTTATCATTTGACCTTCTAATACATTTTCCCCTCTTCAGGATTCTCTAGCTCTACAATCATTTTCAATGTCCTATCCAACTTTGTTGGAGGAGGATTGCCAAAACCCAGATTATGAGGAGTATATCCTTTCTTAGTGATCTCCCAAATCTCCTTTCTAAGAGATATCAGATGAGTTTCCATCCAAATCTTCCATACTCTACAATTTTTTCCATCAAGCCTAGGAATTTCTCTCTAGAAAACAATTGTAGATGAATTTGAATTGTTAGATGCCATAAGATCTTCCTCAAGTAGTTAATCTTCTACAGAGAGGACCAGGCTCTGATACCAATTGTTAGATATCTTAGGGAACCGATGGACAAATAAGAGGGGGGGTGAATCAGTTGTCAACAAGTTATGGAACTTAAGCATACACAACCCTCTACTGGAATGCATAAACCAAATATCGAAATAGAAGATATAACAATTAAGCACAAACTTAAATCATAGAACAATTACCATCCATCCATAACACATAACACTAATATTTCTACATGGAAAACCCAGTAAATGGAAAAACCACGATGGGAAGCCTACCCACAGTCAGATAATACTTTTGTAGTAAGTATGTGATTACAAAGAGAGGGGCATGCACATGCAGGAAGGCCAACAACCTAGAGAACACTTCTCATCAGAAAAGGAGCCTCACTGACTACAAAATAAATCCATACTACAACCTAGAAATAAGAGTGAACTGCAAAAGTAGCATCTCCTATGCCTAAGTACAATTCTAGTTAAGCTCAATACCAGAGGTCTTAAACCTCTTACACAAACCGAATTCGATCACCTATGATCGCCAAAAACCTCTACATATGTTCACAACTTTATTCGTACAAAGATAATCCCTTGACCATCCATAACCATCCCATGATCTACAAAAAGATCTTACATCATATATATACACCCCCAAGACCTAAACAATTAGGTCGGCCACCTAAAAGATAATACAATAAATTTATTACATAAACCTACAAACCAATGATAATCCAAGTCAAACTGAGACTGAAACAACATATTTCAATCAATAAATCCAACCAGTAATGCATCAAGATAAATTACCAACACATTACATAAACCGGACCATAACCTAGATAGCACCGGACCCAAAATAGGTCGCCATAAGCCAAATGAAACACCACTGATCAACTGGAACACAAGCAAGATAATCAACATCATCCCACAAACCATCTAGAAGCCGCACCGACACCACTTATCAAGGGCATCAAAATATCTGCAAAAAAGCTCTACTAGTAGAACCCTTACCAATAACCAAAAGGCTTACTAGAATAAATAATAGATTCCAAATCATCAAGTCCCAAACCAACAGATGGTGAAACACATCAGGAACACATGAATGACCAATCGAAACCAATTCTACAACCCAGAGCATACTAGAGAAAACCAAAGATAAAACTCTTGATCATCCTCAAAGTCCAACCACTCTACCAGAAGCCAGTAGACAACAAAATAGCTAGTGTTGACATCAATGACAAAGATCAATGCAACACATAATCAATTCCTCCAAATTGCCAACACATTTCCCTCATTTTTGATGTGTTTTGTTTTATCAACTTTGTTTCTCGATTTTGTCATCATCATGTTCACACTTCATCAAGTGGGTATTTATAAAATTGCCACCATATTTTCACCCATCTCTTGAGATTTCTAACCATATATTTTTTAAAAATTTGAACAACAATAACATATTATTATTGAATTTCTTTTACCAGTGTCTCCATAGTTCTCAGAGACATACGTGTACCATTTTTTTAATAACTTTTGTTTTACTTATACAAATTTTAAAAACTTTATATATTATTGTAGTGCACTTGATTATTTATAGTATAAATAAAATAAATGTATTTTTGATTGTTTTGGTGCAAGTTATGGTTCACGCACGAACAGGTACCTGATTTTCAAGATGTGCTCTATTGGAAAAATCATTTTTTTTTAAAAAACTCAACAAAAATTTACACTTCTAGTTCTCACTCTTAACTATCTTTCTACCAAAGGATTTGTCAAAATACTAAATCTAACTATGACTTTTTTTATGTGCACGTCAAACACTATGTTATGTTTTTTAGAAAAAATCAGGGTTTGTTTTTCGTGCGCAAAGGATTTGACCCCCTTAATCTTATCCAATTTTGAAAAAAAATTACTAGTTTGGAAACTAGATTCAGAGTACTATAATATTTGTTGTTTGATTATCTTCATATCTTGAGTTGATGACTTTCAATTTTCCCCTCCAAGTTCAAGTTCACCCGATTTTTAAAAAAAAGTGTCCACTTATACCCCCCCTTTTTGCACACCATCTTTGTGCACTTACCTGGTATGAGTATAAAAATATTATTCCATTGGGGTTGAATTCTTGGAAGGATTTCCTTGATTTCACATATGAGGTAGAATGGGTTAGAATCATTTTGAGTCATATCCATGAAGACGTGATGTATCTAAGAAAAACCTACAAGTTTAAATGGGATGTCATTAGGGAATTGACTAGTTTGTGTATGAATGGCACAATTTTGGTGAAGAAGTTGGTAAAGAATGATATAGTTGTAGTACTAACTTGTTTGAGTTCAGATAAGAGAGCCATGACTATTGAAGACATAATTGACCCAGGAGTTAGATATGTAACAAAGTGTTTAACATACAAATTATACTATCAAAATTGGGATGGTTTTGTCACCACAATAGCTCAATATATACAACACATTAGATGGTGGCTGCCAAAGATTTGACCTATGTGAGTTATTGAGGCAACAATTATTGGACAACCTTAAAAGTACAAAGAAGAGTGAGTATGCATTTAAGTATGGTTCTTTGATCATTTGTTTGGCAATCATGTTTGTGAATGAACTTCTGGGAATGGATACTTATGCTTGGGACAAGTCTTACCGCAGGTTGTGGTACAAATTAGATAAGACATGAGAAGTTTTGGAATGAATAACAAAGAATATAATACTACAATATCTAGGTAGTTCAAGTAATTTTAGGACACTATGCACGAGCGAGAGAGAGAGAGAGAGAGAGAGAGAGAGAGAGAGAGAGAGAGAGAGAGAGAGAGAGAGAGAGTCTATTGAGCCAAGGATTTCATGGATTCCAAATCTGCCTTATGAGGTTTTTGTAGAGGAAGTTGAGGAAAAGATTGCAACAATAATTCATTTGTCAATTGATTCGAATGAGCCTAGGTTTGGTAATGTTAGAGAGATTGAAGCTAAAGAAAGTTGAGAACAAAGAAGCTATATAAAGATATTGGTATGTGTATGGTTTTAGAAACTTTTGGTGTGGTTCCTCTTTAGGAATCATCTAGATAGGGATAGAGGAGGACAAGATTTGTGTCCACCTCCACATCGGTCGAGTTGGGTTTCTCTGAAAACCCTAATTGGTCTATGACAAGTGACATGAAAGCATCGAGGAGAAAGAAGAATTCTATAAGAAAGAAAGGAGATCCAAAAACTAAGGTGGAATAAGTTGATAGTGCTGCAATTATGTTATTCAGATTGTCACTAATGCCAATTCTCTAGTCTAGATGTTGTCAAATTATGTACAAAGTGATCTGGTTTAGCATAGTTTGTGTATGTATGGACTAGATATTGTGCGAATGGTTAGAGTTTATCTTAAGGTTTTATAGATGGTAAATTATGTTAGCATGATGTTTATTTGGAGTATATGTGAATTTTCTTTAATCCATTTAGTGTTGAGTTGAGTTCAGATGGTTAAATGTAGAGTTTGTGCAGCTTCTAGATGTTGTGGAGGAATGAGTTGCATTCCTCATCTTACTATTACTCTAAGGATGATTTGGATCATTGGATCATGTTCCTAGAGAATGTCTTAACTTCTTTTTGTGGTGGTCTGCTTATTTTAGTTTTGGGTCAGATTAAGAGTGTGTACAATGAGAAGATGCTTTATGTGAGAGGTTTCTTGTTGTGTACATAGAATCCTTTTAGAGATATTTTCAGAGGTGTGCCAACTTGGTGTAGGTATCTACATGTATTTTTTCATTTCACATGAATTGTATGGATCATTTTTTGAGTTGATGGTGAAAATACACTTTACATCTTTTGAGCCAACCTCATGATCTAGTTGGTACATACATAAATACATACATACATATATACACACACACACACACACACACACACACACACACACACACACACACACACACACACACACACACACACACACATAGATATATACATATATACATATATACACATATATGTACACACACACACACACACACACACACACACACACACACACACATACTGATGCAACACAAAAGGGGCACAAGGCACAAAACACAAGTTCAAACGTTAGTAGATTAGTTACAACCAAAACTAAATACAAATGAACTTAAAAAACTTAATATGAATATCAAGAGAGATATAAAGAACACAATAAAGAGCATACATAAACAAAAAAGGGAAATAAAACCCCCCAAGATTCTCCCCAAAATGCTCATGGATGTTCCTCCCTTGTTCCTCTCCTCTCCAACTCCCACATGAGTGTAGCTCTTAGCTTTTAGCACTATCCATGGATGTCATATGAAGATTCAAGATGGTTGTAAAAATGAAAACAAATTCTTATGCAAGTGTAAATGATTTACTATGAGAAAGCTCATAATTAGTCTATGTGAATCTTTGTATAATAACAATGCAAAATGCTTTCTAATGATCTCTGCAAAATGACTATAAGTTTGATGCACAAAAGACTTGATTCTGAAAATGAAGAATAAGAGCTCTATTTATAGGGGAAATAGGGCAATGGATGGTAAAGATTGAGTGGGCTTGTGAAGGGCTAGGATTGATGGGTTTTTGATCCATGTGATGGCTTTCAACCCAATCCCATGATGGCAAGTGTCAACATGAGATGGCTTGAGAGGAGAGGGAAGATGCATTAAATGCTTGAGATGACATGAAGGTTACTCTAAGAGGGTTTGGTTAGGCTTAAGTTGGTGAATAAAGCTTTTATCCAAGGGTAATTGCTTTTATCCAATGGATAAACTCTTGTGCAAGAGATAATGGGGATAACCATGGTCAAAATAATGAATGCTTGAAGAGACCCATGAGTTAAATGAGAGTTGAGTTAGAGAGAAATCCTCTAACTATGTGAGCAAGTTGAGTTAATCATTAACGGTTATGTAAGAATAATAACTGGTTATGTAAGAGCCATAAATGGTTTGGAAGACTTTGGGGGTTAACTTGTTGAAGAATAAAAGCCTTTAATGCATTTCAAAGATTTTGGAGGCTTTGAGAAGTGACTTCTCTTTGCTTAGGAATGTGACAATAATTAGGCTGAATTGGAATGGATTAGAAGAATATAGAAGGGGTTTAGGAGGCAAGTGGGTTTGGTGGGTGAGAGAAAATGGGATTTTATTTAGAAATAAAATATATTTATTGGTGCAACTTGCATTTGTAGGAGAATGCAAGTGGGGGGGTTTTTAGAGATTTAAAAACCAGAAATTGTGTAGATGGTTAGATTTTATCTTAAGGTTTTATAGATGGTAAATAATGTTAGCATGATGTGTTTTTGGAGTATATGTGAATTTTCTTTAATCTAGTTAGTGTTGAGTTGAGTTCAGATGGTTAAATGTAGAGTTTGTGCAGCTTCTAGATGTTGCGGAGGAATGAGTTGCATTCATCATCTTACTATTACTCTAAGGATGATTTGGATCATTGGATCATGTTCCTAGAGAATGTCTTAACTTCTTTTTGTGGTGGTCTTCTTATTTTAGTTTTAGGTCAGATTAAGAGTTTGTGTACAATGACAAGATGTTTTATGTGAGAGGTTTTGTGTTGTGTACATAGAATCCTTTTAGAGATATTTTTCAGAGGTGTGCCAACTCGGTGTAGGTATCTACATGTATTTTTGCATTTCACATGAATTGTATGGGTCATTGTTTGAGCTGATGATGAAAATACACTTTACATCTTTTGAGCCGACTTCATGATCCAGTTGGTACATACATACATACATACATACATACATATATATACACACACATATATACATATATACACATATATGTACACGCACACACACACATACATATATACACATATACACATATATACATATATACACATATATATACTGATGCAATGCAAAAGGGGCACTAGGCACAAAACACAAGTTCAAACATTAGTAGATTAGTTACAACCAAAACTAAATACAAATGAACTTAAAAACCTTAAGATGAATATCAAGAGAGATATAAAGCACACAATAAAGAGCATACATAAACAAAAAATGGAAAGAAAACCCCCCAAGATGCTCCCCAAAATGCTCATAGATGTTCCTCCCTTGTTCCTCTCCACTCCAACTCCCACATGAGTGTAGCTCTCAGCTTTTAGCACTATCCATGGATGTCATATGAAGATTAGAGATGGTTGTAAAAATGAAAACAAGTGCTTATGCAAGTGTAAATGATTTACTATGAGAAATCTCCTAATTAGTCTATGTGAATCTTCATATAATAACAATGCAAAATGCTTTCTAATGATCTCTGCAAAATGACTATAAGTTTGATGTACAAATGACTTGATTTTGAAAATGAAGAATAGGAGCTCTATTTATAGGGGAAATAGGGCAATGGATGGTCAAGATTGAGTGGGCTTGTGAAGGGATAGGATTGATGGGTTTGTGATCCATGTGATGGCTTTCAACCCAATCCCATGATGGCAAGTGTCAACATGAGATGGCTTGAGAGGAGAGGGAAGAAGCATTAAATTCTTGAGCTGACATGAAGGCTACCCTAGGAGGGTTTGGTTAGGTTTGAGTTGGTGAATAAAGCTTTTATTCAAGGGTAATTGCTTTTATCCAATGGATAAACTCTTGTGTAAGAGATAATGGGGATAACCATGGTCAAAACAATGAATGCTTGAAGAGACCCATGAGTTAAATGAGAGTTGAGTTAGAGGGAAATCCTCTAACTATGTGAGCAAGTTGATTTAACCATTAATGGCTATGTAAGAGTCATAAATGGTTATGTAAGAGCCATAAATGGTTTGGAAGACTTTGGGGGTTAACTTGTTGAAGAATAAAAGCTTTTAATGCATTTCAAAGATTTTGGAGGCTTTGAGAAGTGACTTCTCTTTTCTTAGGAATGTGACAATAATTAGGAGATGAATTAGGCTAAATTGGAATGGATTAGAAGAATCTAGAAGGGGTTTAGGAGGCAAGTGGGTTTGGTGGGTGAGAGAAAATAGGATTTTATTTTGAAATAAAATCTATTTATTGGTGCAACTTGCATTTGTAGGAGAATGCGAGTGGGAGGGTTTTTAGCGATTTAAATAAATATTTAAATGAGGAAAGGGGTTAATTTAAACAAATATGATTTATTCATTTAATTAATTGTTAGAGTATGGTTTAATGAATTAATTTAAATAAATTGAATAATTTATTTAATTAATAGAAGAAGAGGTTTAAGATGAATTAATTAAATATTTAATTAATTGTTGATTGATGGTTTAAATAATCAAATAAATACTAAATATTCATTCAATTAAGTGGATAGATTTGGGTGTCTACATTTTCCCCTCTTTGAGACGGTGCGGTTTATCACATCGTTTCAAACAAAAAGAAGATAGGTATGAGAAATATGCCCCAAAAATGTTAATTTATTGGGTGGTATGCCCCCTCGAGATATGGGCCAAATTTTTTTGAAAAATCGGGCGATCTTTCAAAAAAGAGAAAGAAGTTGGGGGAAGGTAGAATAGAAAAAATTAGAAATAATGGTGAAAGAATGGGAGAAGATGAAGTGAATACGAAGAAATGACAAGCCTCAAAAGTACACAGGGGTCCCAATGCAAATGTAGTGTTTGTGCTTTTGATTGATACTATACAATTGATCAAAATTAGTTGGACAATCTGGTGCAATAGGTTGAATTGCCCTAGTTGAGTCAAAGCATGACAGTTGATGTCAGTTGTTCACTTGGACAAGATAAAGTCTGAGCAAGTGAATCAAAGTGACCTATTGTGACTTAGACAATTGCTGGAATTGCCCGATGAAGTCAAGGTATCTGGAGCAAAGTACTCATTGAGACTTAGACAAATGATGTAATTGTCTGTTTTGATTGTGTTTGATTGGTTGATCAATTGATAGTGTTTGCGTTGTAGGTTGTTTGTGGTGTTTGTTGGACTTAGCGTACCTATTGAGACTAGGAAATTGATGTAAATGTCTTTTATAGTCTATGATTGCCATAATTGATTACCCATTGAGACATGAAGATACTTGATCAAAAAGTTTTTGTTGATAGTCTAGGTGTGCATGAGTAGATGTACCTGTGTAGACAGAGTAACTTGCTTTTCTTATAGGATGACCTAGGATGGGAAATGATGCAGGGTATGCAATTATGATGATGACCTAGGTAGGGAGGGTGAGGGGGGATTGAATATTAGATAGAAGATATGGAGGACCTAGGACCCATTCCTATGTAAGATGAGAAAAATAGAGTATCCATTGTTATGACTATGTATGAATGATATGTAGCGATATGGATTTATGGATGGATGGAGTGCAACGTAATGTAATATATATAGATGAGATGAAATGGTGATCCATGGCTTATTCACAGTGCTTAATTTTCATCATCGAGCATGGTAGTATCGATCTTGGCCGAGGTATCAGAAACCAAGGTTGAGTGTTTCACTTGTAAGCAAACATTGCAGACAAGGAAAGTTCCCCTCCATTCTGGTTCATGTACAAATGGTTGAGGTATACATTGTAGTTAGTAAGCCATAGTGATCAATGACTATATTTTTGCAAAGGATCGCGTAGCTTAGTGAACTTCCCATGTAGACACCATTAATATATGCCCCAGAAATTCATTGGAACAATCCATAGACAACAAACAAAGAAAAAGATATTAGGAACCATCTCGGCTACTCTAATCACTTGTGGATATCCTACAGTAGTGTAGGAACTTGATATAAATAAAATAAAAAATGGACCAAGTACTTATCAGCCAAACAAAATTCTCTTGTCAAAGAAAATGTTACCACGTCTTGTTTGTGAGGAAGGATGCATCCTTGTGAATATGGTTGTGTGCAAATGTTTTGATTGGCTGGTTGATTTGATAGGTGGTTATCATTTGAGTAGCTCAAAATGTTGTTTTGTGTCTTTTGTGATGTGAATGTACAAGGAATAATATACTTTGAATTTTTTTTTATTGATGATGATGTTTTTGTCATGTTTTGGGGTTTTTTCCTTGGTGTTCTTTGTTCAATTGATTTTGAGGATTCTCCCTGAGAACAAGATCTCCTACTTCAAATGTGTGAGGTTTGACCCGATTATTGTAGCTTCTTCTTATGTGCTACTGATAGGATTTTAGGTGATTCTAGGCAGCTTGTCACTTTTCATCAAACAGTTCCAATTCCTGAAGACATGAGATTTGGTATTATTCATAATTTATTAGATTGTGAAAGGAAACCCATAGAGATGGTAATTCAACCTCAATAGGAAATATGGCTTCTGCTCCATAAACCAGTGAGTAGGGGGTTGCGCCTGTAGGGATTTGAATGCTAGTTTGATATGCTCATAGTGTTGGATTCAAATGAATGTGCCAATCATGACTAACATCATTTATTGTCTTTTGGAGGAACCTCAATATATTCTTATTAGATGCTTCTACTTGACCATTGCCTTGTGGGTAATATGGGGTGGAAAAATAGTGTTTGATATGAAACATCTCATAGAGCTCATAAACATCTTGATTATTGAAAGGGATTCTGTTATCTGTGATGATGGACATGGGTATACCATACTGACAAATGATGTAATTGAGGATGAATGAGGCAATCTATTTGTCGGTGACTTGGGTGAGTGGAACGGCTTCGATCCACTTGGTGAAGTATTGTGTGGTGGTAATGATAAATTTATGATTGTTGGATGAAGATGGATGGATTTTACCCACAAGGTCAAGTCCCCATTGACAAAAGGGTCATGGTGTTGTGATAGGTTGTAATTCCTATATTGGGACATGTAACAGATCTCCGTGAACTTGGAACTTCTTTCACTTTCTGACAAAGTAGTAGGAATCCTTCTCCATGAAGGGCCAATAGTATCTAACTCACATGATTTTCTTTGCTAGTGAAGGACTGCTTGAGTGAGCCCCATAAATTTCATCATGTACCTCTTCCAAGGCCTTTTTTATCTCATCTTGTTCCAAACATCAAAGGAGAGTACCATCAAGACTTTGTTCAAGACTTTGTTTGTATAGGGTTTTGGCAATGATGGTGTATCTAGCGGTTTGGCGGATAAAGGTTTTTCATTGGTTGTTTTATTGGTTAGGGGGATGTGTGTGGTCATGTAGGTAAGTGAAAAACTCACCATACCATGGGGAGTCAGAACCGATGAGGCGACATATCATTTCAGATTTAGGAATATCATAAGCGGGGATCCAAAGTCATTCCATCAAGAACTTATAGCATGTCAAATTTTGTGGAAGATCTAGGAGAGATGCGATTGTAACCATTGCATCGGCAACTGAATTCTGATGTCCTGGTACTTGCTCAAATGTGATATTTGTAAATGATTCTTTAAAACTATCCACCATTCTTTTGTACGACATGAGCTTATCATCCTTTGTTTGGTATTCATCAGTGACTTATCGGATGACTAGTTGGGAATCTCCATATACTTGTAGCTCTTTTAGATTCCATTGCATGGCCAATCTAAATCCTGTGATCAAGGCCTCATATTCTGCTATATTATTTGTGCATGGGAAAGTAAGCCTATAGGACTTTGAGATAGTGTCACCTTAAGGTATGATAAAAATAATACCTGCCCCTGAGCCATGTCTGGTGTATGAGCCATCAAAATATAGCTTCCCAAGTTGTGTAGCTGTGATCATGAAAATTTCTTCATCTAGAAAATTGGAAATAAGAGGATGGTCACCTTTGAGTGGTGCATCAGGCAACTGATCTGCAATAACCTATCCCTTAATAGCTTTGTAGTCCACATACTCAATATCAAATTCACTCAAGGTTATAACCCATTTGGCCAAGCGGCCTGTCAATGTTGCCTTGCTGAGTAGGTCCTTGAGTGGATCTATCTTGGCAATAAGTTGTACTTTGTGCGTTAACATGTAGTGCCTTAATTTGGTGGCTGCTCAAGGCAAGCTCACTCAATAGTTGTGTAATTGAGTTCATAGCCTACCAATGTTTGAGAGATGTAGTAGACAACACATTCTTTTCCTTCCATATTATGTTGTGCAAGAAATACTCCTAATGTTGTGGTTGTAGCTAAAATGTAACAATAGAGGTCTGCTTGGATCTAGTGGAATAAACAATGGTGTATTCATTAGGTAGTCTTTAAGCATTTGAAATGCTTGCTGGCATTTTGTATCCCATTGAAAGTAGATATTTTTATGTAACAAATGGGTAAAGAGATGACATTTATCATCCAATTATGCAATGAACCGCCAAATGGATTGTAGTCACCCTTGTAATGTCTTCAACTGACTGATATTCTTTGGAGGTCGCATGTCCATGATTGCCTTGACTTTCGTAGGATCTACCTCAATGCCTTTACTTGAGACAAAGTATCCTAAGATATTCCCGGAAGTTACTCCAAAGACACATTTCTTTAGATTGAGACAGACGTGGTATTGTTCTAATATGTTGAAGATTTTATCTAGTGCTACAAGATGACCCTCTCTTGTTAAATATTTAGCTAATAATCATCCACATAATCTTCCATTATTGTGTGCATCATGTTGTGGAAGATGGTAGTCATGGCTCTTTAATATGTTGCCCCTACATTCTTTAGACCAAATGGCATTACATTCCAATAGTATGTTCCCCATGGACATGTGAAATTAGTTTTGTGTTGATCTTCTAGAGCAATTTTAATCTAGTTGTACCCTGAAAAGCCATCCATAAGAGAAAGCATCGCATGACCTGCTGTTAGATCGACAATTATGTCAATATTTGGTAAGGGAAAGTCATCTTTAGGACATGCTTTGTTTAAATCTCTGAAATCCATATAGATACAGATGCCCCCATTAGGTTTACCAATAAGTAGAATATTGGAGATCCACTCTGCATAATCAATTGGTCTGATGAAACTAGTATCCAAGAGATTTTTAAGTTCAGCCTTGACAAGAACGAAAATTTTTGGGTGCATCTTTTTGAGCTTTTGTTTGACAAGTTTAGCTCCTTCTGCTACAGTTAGGTGATGCATGACCAAATCTGGATCTAAGTCGGGCATGTCTACATAAGACCATGCAAATTTGATTTGGCACTTTTGGAAGAATTCCATAAATTTTGGCTCCTCTTCAGGAGTTAATAGAGATGCCAAATGTATTTTGTGAGTCGTCTCATGGGTCCCCACATTGAATTATTTTGTTTCTTCTATTATGATGGTTGATCTCTCCTGATTTGTACTAAAGGGGAGGATGTCAAACCTTTCATCCTTAGGTGCCTTGGAGAGGTTTTCACCTTTGGATACGCTCTTTATTTTTACTCTTTTGGGAATAGAAAGTGCCACCATGTGGTTTTCACTAGAAGATCCATGCTTTATTGTAATATTTTTGCAGCTGAAAGGTTTGGCATCTATCCTAAAGTATGTTGCGCTATTAAGTTCAATGGAAAACCCAGCTTTATAATCTCCACTTGGTATGTTATCCCGTAATTCTAGAAAGTCTATGAGTGCCTCATTGTTTTGGAAATGATCAAGGCATGGGGGATTTGGCTGGTTCCATTCGATGAGTTCGGGATGAATGATAGGCATTACTTCATTGATTAAGTTGAGTTTGTAGGAGGCATCAATGAGGGTCAATATGGAGGCATGAAGTTCATCGATGGTACTCTCCTTGCCAGATTTGGGTACAGGATTTGACATACAACCTATGGAAGTTTCTTCTAGCTCAGGAACCCAAAAAAATTTAATCCATGCTTCTCCATAAATTGCCATATCTTTACGAGGTGGAGGAGGTGATGTTTCATCCTTGTATGAAGTATTTAAATATACTAAATCCCATTCCCACTCATGTGATTTTGTCTCAAAATCACTCTCTAGCATCTGCTTACTGTACCAAACTGGGATGTCATTTGAATTGAACAATGCATTAGTTGTTGGCTTATGTTCTATTGGAGGTGGGATTGCTGGTGTTGTTGGTACTGCTAGTGGGGTTGTCGGTATTGCTGGTGGGGTTGTCAGTGCTACAAATATACTCAAGGATTACATCCTTGGAGTAATTGGCTGATACACAGGTTTGCTGGGTTTTCCTTTGAATCGAAGCTTAGGAAGAGATTTTCTTTGAAAACCTACTCTAGTTTTATCTCTTGATTTCAACTCAGGTTGTAAGGGCTATTGTCATCCTTGCTTGCAAGGTCCTAGAGAACTATGGCCATCATAGCCCATTCTTTGCATTATAGTGAAGCCTTTGTCATATTTGTCAGTAGGGAGCTTATACTTTGGGCTTTCTTTGTTGAGAGGGGCTGTGTAGATCCATTATGCCAGGTCTTCATCCATTTTTTCCTCCTCTTGACTTTTACCAGGGGTGAATTGTGCTAAGGTGCAAGTTCTTTTGGATAGAGGTGATTGAAGTGAACCTTGGGGTTTTTCATGAGTCTTAGGGGATGAGAGTAATTGCCCAATATGAAAGAGTTGGCTAAGATTATATTCACCGGGATATTCCTCAACCATTTTCATTTTTAATTTCTCTTATTTCGGTGTAGGGGTTGTTAAGCTGGAAAGAGAGGTTGGATTAACATACGATTAGGAAGGGATAGCTTCCCTATTGTTAGGTATGGTGATGTCTGGCTGATGGTGAATATTATTACAATATGCAAATGGATTAGCATCATCGAGGATTGTAATTTATACCCCATTATGTGGAAACTTGATATATTGGTGATAAGTGGATGGGACGGCTTGCATGGCATGTATCCAAGGTCTTCCTAAAAAGAGATTTATGGAAAATGAAGGTCCAGAACTTGGAAAACTATATGCCTCACCACTGGCCCAACCTTGATGGGTAATATAATAGCTCCTTTGAAAGAACGTTCTACATCATCATATGCTTTGATGATTATTTTCTTGCTTACATCCACTAATTCAGCTACATAACCCAATGTTGTGACTAATTGCAAAGTGCATATATTTAAGCTGACTCCATTGTCAATCAAGACTTGCTTGATTATATGTTGGTTTACGAACCCTTCGATATGGAGGGAGACATTATGGGGTTGTTGGAAGGATATGTTGTCACTTTCAGTAAAAGTGAGACATGGTGATGACTTTAGACTACTAACCATGGCTTGAAATTGATCTGTGTTGAGGTTGGCGGGGAAGGACACTTCTTGGAGATCTTGGTCAAAGATTGTTTTATGTGAGGGGGATAAAAATAAAAGCTCTAATATGGAGATGAGGGCAAGCGTCTAATACAATTTCTCTACAATATTTTATTGTTTGGGGAGGAGTTTTGTTCCTTGTGGTGCCACTCGAATAGTAATCTTGCTATGATGCATAATAACATTGCATGTAGGATTTTGATCTTTCATGGTAAGAGTTGCAACGTGTTCATCCGCATCATAAAGGTGATGCATAGTACAATTGTATGCGGCTTGTGTGTAATTGGTTGTGGTATCTGTGTTTCTCCCTAAGGTGGAAGGACCCCTTTGATCATGTTATGAAAGTGGATTCTTGAACATTAAGTGATCATCATTGGATGTTTTTGGGTCATGTCCCTCAATTTTGATTTCTCCTCTATCGATAAGATCTTGAATAAGATCTTTTAGTCGACGGCAATTGCTTGTTTTATGCCCTCTTCCTTGGTGAAATTCACAATGTTCATGATCTCGCCACCATGGAGGCTTGACTTGAGGCTCATAATTGGATGTTTTTTGTAAGGTCACAAGATTGGAGGATATTAATTTGTGTAATATTGCTTCAATAGGTTCCCCTAAGGGTGTATATGTGCATTCTGGCTTGTACTTTTGTTGCTTTTGTTTTGGTTCCTCTTGTTGTGTATTGTGACCTTGATTTTATGGATTATTGATGGTGTTGTTGTTAGGAGGGGGATTTTGTCCTGTAAACCTAACCACAGGTTGTGCAATTTTCATTATTCTTGCATCCACTATCCCGTCGTTGACAACATTCTTATTTTTGTTCTAAAATTTTGGTTTGTCGCTATTATAGTGTGGACGAGGACCATCTTTTTTTTCATTAGAAATTTTGATGTCCCTTTTTAATGAGGGCTCTTTCACATTTGAGCCCTTGAGTTATCATTTCTTCAAAGGATTTTGTGCCCTTCATGTCCAAATGAAATTCTATTTCATGATGTAAGTTGGAAATGAAAATTTACACTAATTCTTGCTCAAGTAGATGAGGCATATAATCTTTGGTGGTGATGATGACTTGAGCATGAAGTTTGTCAGTGATATGTAGAAATAATTTGAGATGTCTATGATTGGTGAGCTGGAATTCTTCTTAGGTTTATAGATTGCACTGG
Source organism: Cryptomeria japonica (assembly GCF_030272615.1). NCBI lineage: Eukaryota > Viridiplantae > Streptophyta > Pinopsida > Cupressales > Cupressaceae > Cryptomeria > Cryptomeria japonica. The sequence goes on along the minus strand of NC_081408.1, from coordinate 4,594,043 downwards.
GAAAGGTATATTCATATCTCAAAATAAGAATGTGGTTGGTTGTAAATTGTCCAAGGATGATGAATCTCCTAAAGCTAATCAAATTTTGTAGAGATCTATGGTTGGTGGACTGCTATATCTTACTCAGACTAGGCCTGACATTATGCATGTTATGTGCATGGCTGCTAGATATCAAGTTGATCCAAAAGAGAGTCATGTCACTATAGTGAAGAGGATATTCAAATACCTGAAGGAAACTATGGATTATGGTTTATGGTACCCGAGGAATTACAATTTTATTTTATGTGCCTACACTAATACTAATTGGGTTGGTGATGTATATGACTGGAAGAGAAGTACCGATGGATAATTCTTTTTAGGTAAGAAGTTGGTTTCATGGGCTAGCAAGAAACAAGATTCAGTGTCCTTATGAAAGATATTAGAGTTTTTCATGATGAGCCTATATCCTTATGAAAGATATTAGAGTTTTTCATGATGAGCCTATATAGTGTGATAATTCAAGAACTATCAACATGTCAAATAATTTGTGCAACATTCAAAGAATAAACATTTGTCAATAAAATATCATTACTTGAGAGAGCAAGTCAGAGAAGAGAAGGTGAAGCTAGAGTATGTATCTACAAAAGAACAAATTGTTGATGTTTTCACTAAACCTTTTCCTATAGATACATTTGTCTATCTGAGAGACAAGTTATGGGCATCCACCCATCCTGATGAGAACTAGATGCATTAAGTTGCATCAATTTGGTGGATTTTAGAGCTTTATATTTTATCTAGATTGGTGAGTTGGTGTTGCTCCTCTACTAGAGTAGTCTGTGTCTTGGGGAGAGAGATTCATGTTTCTATTTTGGAGAGTTTGGTTATCTATTTTGAGATCTTTGGCATTGTTTTCAAAAGGGGAGAGAGATCATGTGAAAAACTTCTTTCTAAGTCTTGATCTTAGGGGGAGGTTGCTAGAGATATCTTCTTTCTTTTGCATTGACTATTTTTCACATCCATATGTTGCCATCAATGCCGAAGGGGGAGATTGTTTGATATGGTTTTTCATTACTGCTGCAAGGATATGTTGTTGTCATTGATTTCAACATATTCCTGTAATTTATTTCGGTGTATTTGGGAAATTTTCTGATCTGGTTTTGTAGTTTGGTTTTGGTGATCATTGTTTTGTAGAGGTTGAAATTTCCTTCGGTATATTCCAATATGATCAGATCTTGTGCTAAGAGTTTGTGATATTGTTATGGTTGGTCTTGTGTATCTTCATTTCAAATGGTTCATGATTTGGTACTCTACAAGTTTTCTTTCTTCATGATAGTTCCTGATTGGTTGTGTTCTTGAGCTTCTAGATGTTGTTCGATGAAGATTTGAAAAGTGGTGGTGCAACTATTCCTAATGATTCCAATGTTCTTTTTGGTGTTTCTTAATCATGTCCTATTTTTTTGGTGATTCACATTGATTGTTGTGCGATTTTTTGGTGGTTTCTATCATCCGGTATTGATTTACATTTTATGTAGTATTTCTGGTGGTGTAGTGTGTTGTGGTTGATCTTGGCATGATTTCTGGTAGATGTGATCATTTGGGAATTTTATTTAGGACAATACTATGCTATACAAACCATTATATTGGCCTGGTGGTCAATCTTTGTATCGTGTGACGTAATTTTGTAATTAGGGGTTGAGGGTTTAGCCGACCTTATTGTCAAGGTTGATGATTTGTATATATAGGTGAATTATTCATGTAGTTTGGGTGTCAAGGTTGTGTCTGCATTATCAGAGACAGGTGTATGTGTGAACAAGTGATTTATCCTTCGGCGTTGAGTTTGAGGAGAGCTTGGTGTTGTAGGATAGACATCTATTCTTAACTGAAACTGTAATCAGGCATTTAGAGATGCTATCCTTTCGGTTCATTTCTTTAGGATTGTAGTCCAAATCTTATTGTAAGTCAATGAGACTTCCCTAGGGGTTGTAGCCTTTTGGGAAAATATATTTTGAGTAGCGATCTCTAGGCAGTGTGCCTGAATGCATGTGCATTTCTCATTGTAATATTTTCACATACTACTGTAGGGTATCATCTTATTGTGGGTAGGTTCCCACTATGGCTTTTCCCTTAACTGGTTTTTCCATGTCAAAAATCTTGGTGTTGTGTGTTGTGCTGTTAATTTTCTTATCTGTTTATTGTTACAGTTTGTTAGATCTATTGTTGTGTTTAGAGTTTAATATTTCGGTGAAGACTGATTCACCCCCCCCTCTTAGTTTTCCCTCTTGGTTGTTGCTAACACACACACACACACACACACAGATATATATATATATATATATATATATATATATAAAAGAAGAAAGCAGAAGAACCTAAGGTGAAGCCTGTTGAATCTCAAAGAGGGAAGCCCTCTAAAATACAATTATGAAGGAAAGGTAAAACAGTTGAACCTCTTGTTGTTCATGCCCAAACCGGAAAAAGAAAGAAGGAGAAAGCTCACTAACTGGTAACAAATATAGAGGAAATAGAATCAGAAGATAAGAGAGCACTAAGGGCAAGTGCGAAGAAGCAGAAGACTACTCAAAAAGGTAAAGAAGCTAAGAAAAATATTGACACTTGAAGATTATTTCACTAAAATGATTAGAATTATTAAGGAGTATGGTATTTACAAAGGTTTAAACATACTGTTTACTCATTTGTCTGAAACTCAATGAAGGGAGATTGAAGATGCAATCATCTTCAGTATGAACAAGTTTAGTAGGGCCCTTAATAAAATTACAAGGGTAAATTCCAGATTCCTTATATAATTTGATTGATGCTAGGTGGCAAAGGGCAATTAGCCTTGATAAAGAATTTATTGATTATACACTTAAAACACTTGCAACCGGAACCAACTGAAGAGGAAATCTAATAGATAAAGGTTAATACAAAAGCATTGTTCAGATCAAAGAAGAGATTAACAAGAATGCTTGTTGGAGAGACCGAATTAGTTCAAAAAGAGATTGAGATTTTGGTGAAAAAGGCATTAGGTCTCATTCCCTATGAAGAAGAGGAGAAAGATGAAGTAACTAAGGATATTACTCCTGATAAGCCAAAGTTAGAAGAACTTCCTAAAGGTGTAAAGATCATATACTTTGAACCAAACAACAAGTATATGCAAGATGATCCTATTGATATTGAACTGATAGATATAATAGATGATGACACCACTGATGTAGATAATGTTGCTAACACTATTGATAATGTAGATGTTTTTGAAGTTGATGTACAGATGTTTGATACTCAGTATGGATAGGTTGAGAATAAAGGAGAAGCGAAAGAAGTAGACAAAAGCTCAACTGAGCAACCACTGAATGCACAGTCAATAGAAACTCAGATTGCACTAGTCAATGTAAGTGCAGATGCAAATGTAAATGTTGCTACTAAGGATAATCAGAAGGATTCAGTTGATAAGGAAGAGGAAGCACCAGTGAAAGAATAGACTATTGAAAATTGACAACCGGTCAAAGACACCACTAAGGAAGAGGAGACATAAAAAGATAAGGAGGCAGAGAAAAAAACAAAGAAGATGGAAGAGGAGAGGAGAACAGAGAAAATAAAAGTAACTCATGAGATACCTTTTGAATCCAAACTGAAGAAACCAATGGTTGATGATGATGATGACTCTGTGAGCATAAAAGGTCCTATTAATATGGACAATTTGAGTTCTTTAGAGTTAATGGAGATTGCTACTGCAATGCAATCCCAGGCACAAAAGAATAGATTGAAGGAACAAAAAAGAGAAGCAAAGACTATAAGGACCATTGTTGATATTTTGTCAAGTCTCCTACTGGAGACTGATACAGAACATTTGGCTACCCCTATTGCCAAACTTGGACAATTAGTTGTTAGTGTCGGTGAACAACTTAAATCCCTTGAAGAAGCTGTATACATTTCTGTTGCAAAGGATTACAAGAAGAAAAGGGGAGAATGGTTAATGGTTGAGATAGATAAAGGCAAAGTAGCCCTAATGGTGAATAAAGACTTGTTGAAGATTTGATTGGAAACTGACTGTGAGATTTTGACTAATATTTCCCAATTTTCACTATTTTGTGCAGACTTGAGAAAGAAGAGAACTGATACTGAGAAAAAAATACAAAATTTAAGTGAAACTTTCATACCGATCCAGGACTCAGTGATCAATTTTGGTAAAAAGGTTGTTGATCTTCAAGACTAGTTAGAACTTTGTGAGAATGAGCAAGTGAAATGGGTCATATCACTGAAATAACTCTAGATTCAGCTACTTCCAAAAGTAGATATTCTTCAAATAGCATTCAAGGAGTTAGAGGCAATTTTGGCTACTCTTGAGATAAGTACAATTGATGCTATGGAGGAGTTTGTAGCTTAGATCTTGACACATGTTGAGATTACCGAAACACTGATCTTAAGCAGTTGAAGTTTCATTACAATGATGTTTTCTTGAGAATTGCATTGTAAAGACCTTAACACTTTTATTTCTATATATACATGCATTTTTGCTGAGAAATTTTGATGTAATATATGTATTTTACTTCTTTATTTGGAATTGTTGTCAAAGGGTGCGTAGAAATAGTTAAGAGTCAAAATTTTGGATGTACAGCTAAGGGGAAGTAATGATTTCATTTTTGTAATGGCATGCAATTTCTAAGGGGAGTGTATGTCATGAAGTCAATTTTTGTTTTGCACACTTTGTTGACAAAATTTTCCTAAGTCTTGTCATCAATGCCAAAGGGGGAGATTGTTGGCATTTGATCATTTGAACTAAACTGGTAATGTGTGTTTGCTTGATGCAACCAGTATATAGTTGTTATACATAGAGATTAGACTTATGTATGATGACTATTTTGTATGTTGTCATTGATGGCAACTATGTTTCTTTGAGTCATCTAAGTCCTACAGTTCAATTGAATAGACTTAACCGGTAAAGCAGAGACAGTTTTTATCGGAACCGGTAATTAGGACTTCAACTGGTAAATGACAAACAGTGTTACATTCCAACAACCGGTACATGTAAATCATGAAGATTGACATGATGTGGTTTTGCAGCAACATTGAAGACTATCAAATGAATATATGTTCGTGACCACACATGCTAAATTGATAAAGTGAACGAGATTTATTTGACATAACATATTAGTTGATGGAGACTTAACCAGTAGTGATGAAAATCACTCAGATCAGTAAAACGAGACAAAATTGGATTTGTTATGTTGGTGGCCGACATAACTAAAGCTTACAATGCAAGATTGACTAGATGCATTGAACCTAGGGAATTGTAAAAGGTTCTAGCCAACCTTATGATGATTTTGATTGTGTGATGAGGTATGAAAGGATATATATATATACATGAGCTTGATAGTGTGATATGTGATGAGCGAATTTTCTATTCCTGGTAGTGCGAAGATCAAAGGAGTTGAGAGATGAAGTCTTTGTGATGTTGTAATGTTTTGGAGTGGATTTTATCAAACACATAAGGTGTTATATTGAGATATTTTGTACTTGTTGTCTCCCTAATAGTTGCAACAAGAAAATCCTCTTACAAGGTCACTCCTAATAGGTTGCAGTCAAATCCTAAAAGTTCTGATCATTAAATCGTCTAACCAGGTGACACATTAACTTGTGTTTTCAAATCCCAGTTACTTGGATAGCTCCTAACAGGGTTGGCCCTCACAGGCCTTATTGTATAGCTCTTAATTGGGCTTAGACACTTCTAACAGGGTGTGCCCCTAACCGAGTGTTGTAGATCTTAACCAGTCTGATCTCTATACTACAAATAGTGGATCTTGTGGGTACTAAATCCCACCGTGGTTTTTCCTATTTAGTTTTTACATGTATAAACTCTCGTGTCATGTAGTCTATGCTTTGTGTGGTGATTGCATACTTGGTGTTATTTCTTACATGTCTATTAAGTTTTAAGTTGGTGAAATTGATATTCAAATTTGTATTGTTTTTACTATCACTAATTCACCCACCCTCTCTCAGTGCCTTATAAGTTCTTCATCCCCATCTAAATCACTATTTTGTGGTGTGCATGCTTTTTATGCTTATTTTTGTTCAGTTTTTGTAACTATTGTAAAGATTAGAATTTTTTTGTGTAACCTTCCTCTCAAGGTCAATGTAAGAAGTTGTTTCTCTACCTTAACTTTGTTACTAATGTTATTATAGCTTGATCACCTTTAGTTTCAGTGATGACTTATTGTATTTTTTAAAATAATCCAAATTTAAGTGGGATCTAGTGTAAGAGATACTTTGTGATCTTCTTATAATAGGGATTTTATATTGCAAGTTTGTAAGAGAGAATAAAGGTGGAGATTTTTTTTAGAAATAAGTTCGAGATGTGGAATTTTAAGATAAAGAATCTATTAATAGATTGAGACATATGGTCCATGCTATTGATAAGAATGCACTTAGACCTATAGATCCTACTTTTTCTACACCATATAATATGAATTGTAAAGACAAGGGTCTAATTAGTTTGTGATTTACAAACTCTATTTTAATCAATGTCCATGAAGAGTTCTTTGTAAAGAAGCTATTAAAGAGACTTGTTGCAATGTATCAAGCAAGATCTTTAGTGAACAAGACTTTCTTGAGGAAGAAATTGTATTCCTTGAGAGTGAAATAGACTGGACAAATTATAGACCACCTAGAAGTAATCAATATGTAGGTGGATCAATTGGTATATGTTAGTGAAAATAAGGACCATGAGGAGAAATTCTAAATCTTTCTTTTTTCTTTTACTGTTTCATGGAATTCTCTTGTTATGGCTATCAATAATACTATTATTTTGAAGACTAAAGATGTGAGTTTTTTTTTCAAGAGATGAGGAGGAAGGTATCCATTAATTTCAAGGAGGCCTTAAATTTCCATGGAAGACCTGAGCAAAGGGGAAAGAAAAATAAGAAACACAATAAATCCATGTCCAAGAAGAGATCAAAATATCCTAGAAAGTACAAAGTTATTTCTTGGAACTATGGTAAGACTAGAGACTTTTGCAAGGAGTGCAAAGAAGAAAAGAAGAAAATGAAGAAACCTTATTTTGATTTTGAGTCTAAGAAGTAAGATGGTGATGTGTTCATTTTAAATTTGGACACTGATGTAGGTAATGATGCCTCATTAATTGACTTACGTGCATATTTTCATATGCTCTCTAATAGAGATTGGTTGAAGGTAAGGTGTGTAGACGTATAAAAATGACCATATTCCTAAATGAATATTTTATGTTCATTTCTCTATTTAATTAAATCCAATTTAATTAAATTATCCACATTCCTCTATTTAATTAAGTAAATTACTCAATTTATTTAAATTAAATTCACTATACCCATTTAATGAATAAATCATTTTATTCAATTAAATTCCCCCTATCCACTTTTAATTAAATTCAAATTTAATTAAATAGTTATCCTAAATTGAATAAATCTAATTTATTTAATTTCCCCAAATTTGCAACCAAATTGAATAATTCAATTAAATCCTATTATCCTTCCATTCACTTGCAAAATCCTACATCTCCCACTTGCCTTCCTAAACCCCTTTCTAATCCCTTCTAGACTCTTCTAATTGCTTCTAATTAGCCTAACCCATCTTCTAAACTTTGTCACATCCCTAAGCAAGGGGGAGGTCACTTCTTAATTCCTCAAAGTCTTTGATAACCATTAAAGGTTTCAGGCCTTCAACCACTTAATTCCCCAAAGTCTTCATAACCATTAATGGTTAACTCAAACCCTCTTACATGGTTAAAGAATTTTTTTTAACTCAACCTTCATCCAACCCAAGGGTCTCATCAAGCATTTAATGCTTTGACCATGATTATCTCTTAATCATTTGCACAAGGGTTTATCCTTGGATTAACTCTTAATCCAATGGGTAATCTTAACTTAGACTTGACCCTTACCCTCTAGATAACCATGAGGTCTTCTTAGGCATTTAATGTCTCCAACCCCTTCTCTCAACCCAACCCTATGTTGACACTTGTCACCATTTCATTGGTACAAATTGCAAACATGGATCCCCAACTTTCAAACTCAACCCTTGATCAACTCTTTCAATCCTAACCATCCATTGCCCTATTTTTGCTATAAATAGAGCTCTCATTCCTCCATTTTGAATCATCCTCCAAATTTGTAGTATCATACTTATGCTCAAATACATTCAAGCTTTCATATCTCATTTTATGCTCATCATTTTAGCCTCTTTTAAATCAGGAACTAGTCTAAATATGCATGTTTAGAATAATTTCTTTATCATTTTAGCTCAATCATAGACTAATATATCATGTTAGGATAGTATTTATACTAACCTTGTCATCTTATAATCTAGTTTATTGCATTTCTAGAACCATGCATAGCTTAGGATGCATCTCATACTAAAATCTATCAAAGCATCCCTCGTTCTTGCATTTGCCATCCCTAAACCATTTTGCTCAATGATCTGAGAGCAAAAACATTGGTTTGAGGGACATTGTAAGATAGAGAACCATGAGACCCACCTTGGGAAGCTGAGTTATACTTCATGACTCCATAGCTTGCACCAAGAAGTCCTCTGTGTGTGTGTGGACAGGTATTTTGGAACATTTTTCACATATTGAGTTCTATTGACCCGCTTTTCCTGCATACATTTCTGGTGCCCACTGTGGGGCACAACCCCATATATCAAATCGGTTTTTGAATTTAACCACTTTTACAGGCATGCGGGAAAAATGAATTAGTGTGTTAAGTTCACTGTTTAGCGTATCCGGTTAACAGCCTAGTGCATCCAGTTCACTGTTTAGCGCATGGAGTCCATCATCCAGCGCGTGAAGTCCATCTTTTAGCACATCAAATCACTAATTTTCTTGTAGGTCTCAACGTGGGAGAAAAATAGAGCAGCCCTTTCAATGCACAGAGTAGCGCATCCAGTAAACAGTGTAGTGCATTGAGACATTATTTTAGTGCATCTAGGTTATATTGTAGCGCGTACAGTCCTTTCTGTAGCGCATCACAGACAGAAGGCAAAAATCAAAATTGTAACTGAGTTTAAAGTTAGACTTGTTGAAGTCCACAAAATCCTATATTTTCTAACTACTGTGGTGGGTATTTTACAAGATTTCTGACATCTTATTGCAGGGAGGAGCTTAGTGTTATTTTTAGAATTATAAATTGTTTAAATTTTTACTAGCTTGTTTAAGTTAGTTAGAATTTAAAGTCTTTTTAATTCATGTTAAATAAAATTTAACTCACCTTATTTGGGCTATAAAAAGAACCACAAAAAAAATCGTTTCTTGCTTTTCCTAAGAAGACAAAATTTTCATTTTGGGCTTTAAAAAGAACAAGTCAATTTTTCATTTTTGCAAACAAAGGTGTTTAAAAAGAACTTCACCATCCTTTGGTGCATAAAAGGATTCACTTCAAATTTTTGCAAAGTAAAAGAATCACACATGTCCAAAGTCATTTGCAACTAAAGAGGGAAGATCTTCCCCTTTTGATCGATTTCTTTTGTTGACAAAACATCGAATTTACTTTGTTGACCAATTCTTTTTCATAGATCAGAAAAATCATTGCCTTAAAAGGATAAAATAAACACCATGTTTTCGTGGAGCAACATCTCCATATAGATTTTAGCAAATCATTGCCTTGAAAGATAAAAGGAACCTTGTTTGCCTTGTCTCAAAAGTGGAAGGAATATGCTCTCCCCTTAACTAGGTGATCAAAAATCTAGATCACTCTTAAAAGCTTTCTATACTTCAAGCAATAAAACCTTTAGCAGGCCTGCCTTCCCGAGGAGTTGAAATCAACTCTTAAAGCCGTTTATGGTCGATGTGAAGGGAACGACCTAAGTGGGGAATGACTTTGATGCCAAGAATTCCAACCCACTATAATCAAATGTGGAAAGTGATAAAAGTCCTTTTCAACGGTTGCGCGCAGCGATTAGCCTTCCCCCAATATCCTTGAGATATGTAAAGCCTTTGTTCTAAAGGTTGGGAATCCTCTTGAGGGAGTTTATCACTGACGGTCGAACAGGAAGCCTGATTACAAACCATAGAAATAGAAGCTTTGAACTGAGTCAGTAACCAGACATTTATAACATCATAGTGCAAGGGTGGGGAAGAATCCACCCCCAAGATTACTCACCATATATCTCCCAAGATAACTACTCAACTGTGAAGCACTTTGGGTTAATTTATGGCAAAAGACAAAAAAAAGGGCACCCTCTAGGGGGTGACACGGCTGTTTGAGCTGACAAAGTATCGAGACTAGTGGGCTATGATGTTATTTCTGACCCTTGACTAAAGAGTCTTTCTGAAGTGTATTATTCATATCCAAAACCTGTTAAAACATTGAGGATTTGAACACATCCTCATAGAACATACACTTTTTGTTAGATTAGGCAAAATGGTTGTACTTTTTGTGTCGTGCTTGCATTTATTACTTCAAAAAATCATCCATCAAACTTGAAAAATTCATGACAAAAATTTAAAATTTGCAAAAAACCAACCAAAGGAAAAATCAGGGCAGTTTAGCGCATAAGAGCAACTTCTTAGCGTGTGAGGACTTTTTGTTAGTGCATCCAATCATTAAATTAGTGCGTCGGTTCCAAACAATAGCGTTTCATCTCAAAGCAAAACAATGTGAAATCATTTAGCGCATCAAAGAAACAGTCTAGCACGTGGAAGCATCAGCTTAGCATGTGGAGGCTAAACATTAGCACATCAGGTTCACAGGTTAGCGCGTTGCAGGCCCAAGGTAGCGAATAGATTTTTCAAAACAAATAGAAAACAAATTTGAGAAGTCAAAACTTTAGCGCATGTCTGGGGGCAACCTAGCGCGTGTGGTCATTATTTTAGCGCGTGGGGTAAATTTTGTAGTGCATATAGTCTCTATTTTAGCACGTGATCCAAAACATAAAAACAAAGGGCAAAACAGTGAGGAATTTTAAAAATTTTGAAAACATTTTCAGTAGCCTTCTCCATCAAACATCATTTTTCATCAAACAGAGTAGCGAAAACAAACCGTTAAGACTATTTCTTGAGCTAATTTGTGTCAAAACAAACATTGTAAATCCTAAACGAATCGCACAATAAAACATGTCTATCTTATTATAATCTGGAAATCTCATCATTAGTATCAATAGAATCCTTTACCATCTTACAGATTTTATCTCACAAAAACACTTGTGTAAAATTTTCAAGTTGTCAAATCCAGTCTCCATATCAGGAGGCTTTTATCCATATCATTTGACACACTTTGTCATGAAGGGGCATCTAAACCTTCACTTTGATAGAGTAAGATTTGAAATTTTTCAAATAAGATCAACTGAATCCAAACAAATCAAAGGAAACCATTGATCACTCATGCATGATTAATCCTCATATTCTGAGAAGAAAGAACCTTTATCGTAACATCACGTTGAAGAAACAACAACCTAGTTTTTTCAAATTCATCAAGAGAAACAAGTTCTTATACATCAATCGTCAACTATTCAAATCTCATCGGGTATTCCTTCATCACATCAAACGTTATATCCAAAACAAATTCAATGAATTTGACAAAGAACCCTTGAAGACAAGAGCCTACTGTCAAAAGTCTGCTTTTAATCAAATCATGAACTGCGGAGGAAAAATCAATCCAGCATTATTGCCTAACGAGTGTATCACCTATAACACACCTCAACCAGAACCACCCACCCCCGAGCAACATATCAACGAGGATTTTGTCCCTTTCATCACTGAAAGTTTCTACTAAAATGCCTGTTACTCACTCTCAAAGAAACCAACAAAACGAGACACACGTCGAGTCTAGTATGAATCGAAGATTGTCAAATCCTTTTGAAGTTCCACCCTTAGAAGAACCTGAAATTTCTGAAGCACTTCTTCAGGAATGTCAGGAAAACCCCTCATTCCAAAAGCTTGTAGAAAGGCTCATGGAAAATGATAAAGAAAAATATCTGCTCATGCTTACAAGTAAAGGCATTAAACTTCCCAAAGATTTAGACTCAAACATCTTTAAAACTGGAGCTCGACAATATGCATATCAAGAGCAACAAAGAGAAGATGAAACTAATAACTTTGAACAACACATACCTGAGCAACACATTCCAGAACAACGCATACCAGAAATGCGTATACCCGAACTAGAAACACCAGAGCAAAATATACCATTTACCACACCTTTTCAGCTGAGAACAAATACAAGGGAAGAACTTTTCCCTCGACAAGACAATATACCTTTGGCTGCCCTTACTCAACAAATGCAAATGTTGCAAAGGCAAATACAAGATATGCAACAAGGGACGACAGTGCGGTACTCTTTAAATGAAATCTGTCCTTATCCATTTGATAGAAGATTGAACATGGTGTCTTTTCCTCCCAACTCAGATGTTCCCAAATTTGATAAATATGATGGGAAAAGTGATCCTCGAGATCATGTTTGAGAATTTTGCACCATGAGCCTTGAATTTGCTCATGATGACACCTATTTGATGAGGTTATTACCAAGAAGCTTGGGAGGGCAAACCATGGAATGGTTATCCAAAATTACACCACCTGTCAGATCATTTGATGAATTGGTTAACAAATTCATAACCCAATATTCCTATAACATCCAACATGCCATAACCATGCTAGATGTTTGCAACACCAAACAATAGAACAATGAAACATTCATGATATTCCTTCAATGCTGGCGATGTATGGTCTCCAGATATCCTCGAGATAATCCCAAAAAGGAGAAAATGGAAATCTTCATCGATAACTTGAATAGTGAAATGAGTTACAGACTAAAACTTCAATGCATACCATCTTTCGCTAAATTAACTGAGAATGGCATTCAAGTAGAGGAAGCATGTGTCAAAAAGGGAACACTCAAATTTTACAAAGAAGGAACAAACTCATCAAACTACAATAACCAGAACAACACCAACCTTGACAAATCTCAATTTTGGACTCGAAACAAAAATGAAGACAACAATAAATCATATGATCCCAAATCTAAGCAACCAGTGCTCACATTATCTAGAAATCCTCAAAACACGAAAAATCCTAAGAATACTAATCCAGATGCTAACACATATACACCAAACATCGATCAAGGACAACTCAACACAAACAACACCAATGATACTCAAAGCAAAAACATGAATCCAGGACCTAACAACAATTCAAGAAACAACACAAACAATTTCCAAAAGCGTATCTTCACACCACTGAGGCAATCACTAGAATCAGCATTCAGAGAACTTTTGGCACACAAGATTCTTTCTTTGCCTCCAATCAGCAACTATGAACCCCAAATTAAACCACCTTGGTTGAATGATTCACACTATTGTGATTACCATCGTAACAAGGGTCATCAGACGAACGATTGCATGAGGTTAAAACACGTGGTGCAAGATATGATTGATTGAGGTGACTGAACAATAGATGGTCTCAAAACAAATGGTGATCATGGAGCCTTTAAAAATCCTCTTCCAAATTACAAAGATGGAGCTTCAACCTCGGATAATACACGTGGAGCTCGTGTCAACCATATCTACAACAACACCATAAATCACATATCAACTGAAGATCATCAAGTAAATGTCATCACCATCCGAGATAAGTGTGATCATGAATCTGTCAATGTAACAACCCGAACTCAGAAATATGTCTTGAAAGGACATACTACACCTACAACTATCACACCAAAAATCCAATATGACTTAGTTAGCCAACTACGCAAAACTCCAGCATAGATATCTATACTAGAATTGCTAAAACTATCACCAAAGCACAAAGACATATTAGAACAAGCACTATTGGAAACCAATGTACCTCAAAATTTGGATACAGACAGATTTCAAGCCATGGTTGCCCATATGACTGGACCTCATAACCTCACCTTCTCAGAACATGATGATGCTTCCTTAAGCCATCCGCATAATACTCCTCTCCATATCGAAGTCATTGTTTGCAAACACCGAGTAAAAAGAGTCTTAATAGATGGAGGAGCCAGACTTAATATATGTACTTTAAAGCTTATCTGTGCACTAGGCTTCTCAGAAGAATCTATTGATCCCTACAAGAAGATTACCATAAAGGCATATGATGATGAGGAAAGGTCCTCTAAAGGAACTATGATATTACCCATTCAAGTAGGACCAGTGCAAAAAGCTACTATATGTCAGGTCTTAGATATAGATCTCACCTACAATATTTTGTTAGGGCGACCCTGGATACATGAAATGCAAGCAGTACCTTCTACATATCACCAGTGTGTCAAATTTCCTTATGATGGACAAGAAGTTTCCATATCTATTGATCACAATCCATTTCAACATTGCAATGCAATGGGGGCAGCCCAAGATAGTTTGGTTCCTCATAATAGAGAAAAGCAGCGATCTTCAACATCAAATCAACAAACAGCAAAATCCAACTCCTTATTGGGAGACTTCAAACAGAAAATGCAAATCAAAGACCAAGGTATAAGAGAATACTCTTTGGAGCCTTTATGTTTGGCCAAATTGCCAACATCACCTAGATCTCATGGATTGCCTACTACATCAACACATCTGATCACTCAACCCATCACCAAATTTGATGGTACCTTCATCCAATTAGGCACTCTGGCACATGAATCAGAAGATGAGGATATTCTTAGTTGGTTATACAAAGATGAGAAAGAAGATAATAGAGTAGCTGCTCTGGACATTGTTCTACCTACACACCTATATGGAAAAGGATACTTAATCATGCAGCAAATGGGATATGATGGTAAAGGACCTATTGGGAAATGCAAGGAAGGAGTCACTAAACCTATAAATCTTCCTTCACAACCCAATAGAAACAAAGTAGGATTGGGTTGTGAGCTCACTTTCCTGTTAAAAAGGCCACCCCACCTAGCTACAAAACCTCAATGGAAAGTAAAAATAAAGTACAAAGAAGAATCCTGGCAGGAAGCACTCTTTGAATCAGCAGAAATAATCTGCAAGGCACGGGAATGTCAAGATCAAAAGTTACATCAGGTTAAGCTTCTAAAACACAAAAGGGCCATATCTGCAGTAGTAGCTCATATTCAAACACCAATATCTCAAGAACAAATAATATCATCTTTGGATACCTTTGTTTCTCCCCGAAGCAGCACAGTCTATGAACAAATACATAAAATAGAAGATGGATCTGACACAAAATCAACAAAAACTATCAAAATGGTATCTATCATCAAAAATTTGTTTTCACCATACAACATACCAGTTTACAGCACTGATAGAATCTGGGATGATGCCTCAGAGACTGATTCCAATGAATATGAATGGGGTACCTGCTCCAATGCTACTACAAATATCTCTAATGATAGTGATTCTATATCTCTTTCTCAAGAAGAACATAATGCAAGAGATAGACCTCTTGAATTTGGACCGCAGAATATCTATGATGCCAAGGAAAGCAAACAGAAACATTATGAACAAGTCTATGTGGAAGATAATGCCATCGAAGACCTCGATGAAATCCTAGACTTCTTTAAAACCAAGAACAAACATGATGAAAAATCTGTCCTAACACTCATAGTAGCCGAACTTGATCCACCTAACGATTCCTTACCGCTTGTCTTTCCTGACCTCATCGACTGGGATGAACCTGAAATCCATGATATACCAATTTTCTCAGATGATGAATCTATTATCCATTACCTATGTACCATAAATCCAGAAATAGGCTCTACCAATAAACAAAGTAACAATGTCTGCAAACCAGGGAGTGCCAAGTCTCTCAGTTGCAAAAATGAACCAAAAATAGGATCTGATGCTGAAAACCAATCAATGGCAGCTCTAGATCACAAAAAAGTAAAAATAAAGGATGCATCTGAGGGTGAAAACCTTTTTAAGGCACCTAACGATGGGAGACTTGACACTCTTCCTAAGCACTTTCATGAGCGATCACCCATATTGATTGAGCCCACTCAATCAATCAACATTGGTACCACGGAAGCAGTCAGAAACCTACACCTTGCAGAATCTCTGACAGAGGAAGAAAGATCAACATTCATCATTTTCTTTAAAGAATAGCAAATTAACTTTGCTTGGTCATATGCTGATATGCTTGGAGTGGATTCACACTTAATCATGCATCATTTTTCCATCTCTTCAAGAGTTAAACCAGTCAAGAAAAAGCTACGAAAGATGAATCCATAGGTGGCACTCATGGTCAAAACTGAACTAAAGAAATTATTAGATGTCGGATTCATCCGACCCATTGATTATGCAAAATGGATATCCAACATCGTTCCAGTATCAAAACCAGATGGTAGTATCAGAATATGCACTGACTTCAGAGATGTCAACAAAGCTTGTCCAAAAGATGACTTTCCTCTGCCCAGTATCGACATAATTGTAGATCTTACGGTAGGCCATGCAATGCTCTCACTAATGGATGGTTTCTCAGGCTATAATCAAATCAAAATAGCCCCAGAAGATCAAGACAAAACCGCGTTCACCTGTCCTTGGGGAACGTACTGTTGGAATGTTATGCCTTTTGGCTTAAAGAATGCAGGGGCCACCTATCAAAGAGCAATGACAACAATATTCCATGACATGATGCATACATTTATGGAAGACTATGTGAATGATTTACTCACTAAATCCTTTACCAGAGCATAACATATCAGCATCCTAACAAAGATATTTGATCGATTGGAAAAATTCCAAGTCCGCCTCAAGCCTAAGAAGTGTGTCTTCAGGGTTACATCAAGCAAGTTACTAGGCTACATTGTCTTAGCTAAAGGTATTGAAGTAGATCCAGCAAAGGTACAAGCCATTATGGACATGCCACCACCACAAAATATCAGTCAACTTAGATCTCTACAAGGACGACTTCAATCAATCAGGCGATTCATCACTCAGTTAGCAGATAAAGTCTACTATTTAACCATTTACTACACAAAAATGTACCATTCAAATGGGAGACCAAGTGTGCAGAATATTTTTACCAAATCAAATAGTACCTGATGAATCCACCAGTTCTGGTACCACCAATTGCAGGAAAGCCTCTTATCCTATATATCTCAACAACAGATATATCACTGGGGGCACTATTGGCACAAGAAGATCAGCAAGGGAAGGAATGTGCCATATATTATATCAGTAGGACATTGAATGGCTATGAACTCAACTATACATTCATTGAAAAAGCTTTCCTAATAGTGGTCTTCGCATCTCAGAAGTTTTGGCATTATATGCTAGCACACACCATTAAGCTAGTCGCAAAAATTGATCCTCTCAAATATCTACTCAGTAAAGCAGCTCTTACAGGCTGATTGGCTAAATTGGTCATGATTCTCAGTGAATTTGACATCCAATACACAGAAAGACAAGCCATCAAAGGACAAGCAATTGCAGATCAGTTGGCTGAAGCACTGCTACCAGGCAAACACACCATGGAGATTGAATTTCTAGACAGGGACGTTCTTGCTCTTTCTACCAAATAATGGACCCTGTACTTTGACGGATCCTATACACAACATGGTTCAGGTGCTAGCATTCTGTTCATTACTCCTGAAGGACACACTATACCAAGATCATATAGGCTTATGTTTCCTTGCACAAATAATGTGGCTGAATATGAAGCATTGGTTATAGGTATCAAAATGGCCGTAGAATGGAAAATCATAGAGTTAAAAGTCTATGGAGTCTTGCAACTGGTCATACATCAAATCAACAACAACTATCAAACAAAGGATGACAAGTTACTACCCTACAAGCGAATGGTGGATGACTTCAAACAGTATTTTGTGCACATCACCTTCGAACAAATACCAAGGTTAAACAACAAAGAATCCGATGCAATGGCTACTATCGCTTCACTATTACAAATTCCAGAGCAATAGAGTCGTTACGAGTTCCTGGTAGAGCAACTATTCTCCCCCACCTATGACCACTCTGAATCCCAGGTTATCTATGCCTTGACTGGTTCAGATTCTCCGTTATATGGACCGATATACGACTACCTCAAGCACAATATCTTACCAATTGACCAATCTCGTAACCAAAAATGTAACTTTATCCGACAAGCTACCCGTTACACCCTTACCACTAATACTTTGTATCGTCGAGGTCTAGATGGTACTCTTCTTTGTTGCCTTAATCGTAATGATTCTGATTCTGCTTTACATGAGCTTCATGAAGGTATTTGTGGCACACATTCAAGTGGTACTACTCTTGCTAAAAAGCTTCTAAGGATGGGATACTACTGGCCTACAATGAAGAAAGACTCATATCACTTCGCTAAGAAATGTCCTAAATGCCAGATCCATGGTAATCTGATACATGCACCAACATAGGAACTACAACCATTTACAACATACTGGCCCTTTTGTCAATGGGGACTGGACTTAGTAGACAAAATTCATCCTTCATCTTCAAATGGACACAAGTTCATTATAACAGCAACAAAATACTTTACCAAATGGATAGAAGCAGTTCCCATGACCACAGTGATAGGGAAACAAATTGCCTCTTTTATCCTCAATTATCTGATCTGCAAATATGGTATTCCAAGTTCAATCATCACAGATAATGGACGGCCTTTCAAAAATCAAGATGTCCAAGAACTATGTGAAAAATTCAAAATCCAACATAGGTTCTCTACACCATACTACCTACAGGGAAATGGTCAAGCGAAAGCATCTAACAAGACAATACTAAAAATCCTCAAGAAAATAGTGAATGATGTAGGCAAATATTAGCACGTCCAACTCAATCCAGCACTTTGGGCATACAGAACCAGTATCCGCACACCTATAGGAGCAACACCATACTCATTGGTATATGGATCAGAAGCCATTTTACCCTTGGAGGTAGAAATCCCATCTCTCAGAGTCTCTTTGAAAGGCTTAATCCCAGATGAAGAGTATCGAGTTAACCGACTGCAAGAACTTGAACTATTAGATGAAAGACATCAACATGCTTATACTCATCTCAAAGCATATCAGCAACACATGTGCAGGAGCTACAATCACAAGGTCATTCCCCGCAACTTCAAAGTTGTTGACCTAGTCCTCAAAGAAAATCCAAGAAATTAGCAAGATCGAGAAAAGAAAGGGAAATTTGAACCTAACTGGTTGGGTCCCTATGTTATCATATCAGTCTATGGATCAGGTACCTATCAGCTAACAACTTTAGAAGGAGATGTGCTCAACGAACCAACTAACAGCATCCATCTGAAGAAATACTACACTTAAGTAGCCTAGTGCACGGAAAAAGCCAAAACAAGCAAAAAAGCAAAAAATCCAGAAAAAGCAAAAACATAAAGTACAATAAAAACAAATGGTGAAAACCTGGTAAACAGGCGCTCTTGTGAAAGAACGGCTCCTCTATCTATCGCCATGCCATTTTATCTGTTAAAACACTATCGGCCATCGCCCGACACTTAGCACATATCCATTCAGGACATACTTAGCGTAGTCACTATCCTGGTTTATCTATATATATCCTCTTACCATAAATCCACCATGGCTTGGAAATCACTGTACATATTCACATCAAGAGGCACACTCAGCTAGGGGCATTCAAATCGTCTAAATAGTGCAAACATTCAAGACATCAAAGCTATTTGCAAAACTCAAAAGCATGACATCCAACAACCAAAACTACGCTTCATCGCAAAACAAAACAAAACAATTCATAAGAAATACCAAGGATGGATGATTTTCTGAAGTACTGGATGTTGCATTATAGCATAAAATCTTGACTAGTTTTGCATTTTGAACTTTTTCGATTATTGGATTCTCTTCCTTGTCTCACTAAATGCTTCAAAGCTAGAGATCATGACAAACTTCCAATATTTTCTTAGTCTTCTGTCTGGGAGGCGATCACTTGTATTGTGTGAATACTTGCCTCGAGATGTGATACATCGAATATCACTGAAGGCCTGATTCCACTTCACGCATACAAATGATTTAATCTTGTTTGTTTACGCAATACACACTCAGGTCATCATGGTTCAATTATACCTTGATGCTTGTGCTATCTTGCAAAATCAAACATCATGTAAATTTTTCTCAGGTCATTATGGTTCAATTATACCATTATGCTTGTATAAATTTTCAACATATCTTAAAACAAATCAATGCTCAATGATGATATCTACAAAGAAAGCAAACAAATGGCTATATCGGATGGCAAATACAAAATGAGGATGCTACCAAAAACATAGTTGCATATCATTTTACAATTAGTTGCATATCATTTTACCAATAGTTGCATATCATTTTACAATTAATTGCATATTTACATATTATTTTACATTTAGTTGCATATCAAATCATACATCTCATTTTAAAGATACATCTCACAACATATAAAAGCATACATCCTACATCATACATTATATCATACATTTAAAAGCATTACACATAACATGCATCCATATAAACACACCACATGATCAAAGAAAATGGTGTCGTATATATATCTCAAAAATGATCAAAATGTACAAAATGTATCAACACTGTGTCTAGTACAAAGAATACAATGATAAAAAATACAACAGAGACCCCATCTCTCAAGTATGAGTATCCCCTGACGAAGATGGTCTAGCTCCAGATGTACCCACCCCTGGATCCCCAGGAGGGTCCTGTCTCGGTGGCCCTGTGACACCTCGGCTCTCAGACCATGACCCAGTATCTCGAGATCGACTGGATCTCGACTGTGTAAAGCTCTGTACTCGTCGGTCCCTGGGTACCACAGCCTCATAGTGTCGTCGATAGTACTCTGCCTCCTGAGCTCTCAATACTAGCTCTCTCAGGGTATCTCTCATCGGACGACCTGCTGCTGCTCTCTGCATACTAGATACCAGCTCCTCCGCTCACCCCCTCCGCTCTATCTCCGTATCTTGCTCCATAGTCAACTGTGCAATCTGTTGCTAAAATGTCAAAATCCGTGCCTGCAGCTGCTGTACAGTCACCTGTAGGGTCTGGATCTATGCATCCTCAATATGTGTAGGGACCCGATCCCATAGTGGTACCTATGCAGGAGCAACCCCTCCAACCTTGCCTGTCCTCGATGCTGGGGGTGGGAGCACATCCGTCCTCATCCTCTGCGCTGGTCGCCTCGCCTCATCAATGCCCTCCACTGCAGCTAACACCTCCCCTGCTCTCCCCTCTCCACCAGCTCCAATCGCCAATCCACCTCTCCCCCTGTCTATCACCCCTGTCTCAGCGCTCTCTCCACACCCTTATCTCCTCTCCTCCCTCTACCTCCCCGCCTCCCTCTGGCTCCTCTCCCTCATCCATCTCCTCCATCCTCTCCATCATCATCATCATCTCTCTCTCCCTCCTCATCATTAGAATCAAAAGCTGGCCTCATCTCCTCCGGATCAGATATCCTGGCCACTGCCCATGCAGAAAACAATTTGGCAAACTCATCGATCATGCCCGCATCCAGAATCTCTGCGGCATAATCCCATATTTGCCCTGCCAACCCAACAAACTCCTCCACCGCCACTGCGCTATCAATGGTCGGGCTCCAATCGACTACATCCTGTCTCCGACGTGCATATAGGCACGCTCCCTATGGAATACCCTGCTAGTGCCCAAACTGTCTCAAAACTTGGGTCACCACAAACCTCTCTATAACAAAGGGGGTCCGCCCGATCAGGTATTTGGTCATAAAAACAAAGAGCATCTCCAGCCCGTCCTCTGCCCACACCTCGCATTTTGTATACGGTCGCTAGGTGATCATATCTATATCATCGAGCACTCTCCTCCAATGCTCTAGTTTGCCCAGCTTGCGCTGGACAACTAGAGCCCTATATCCATACGCATATGCACATCCCACAGGCCTATCTTTGTCTGCTAGTGGCCTCACCGCTGGAATGTGCTCCCAGCACCATACCTGTAACAATGTCATGCCAGCTGACAAACTATCGTAACCAAGGTATACTACCTCATGTAAGCCTCTGTACAGATGGGCCAGCATAGCTGATCCCCATGAAAACCTCTAGCCCTGTGTGACCATCGCCTCCAATACCAGTCTCCATCCCACAAAGAATCCCTTTGACCTACGATCAGGACAAAGGAATCCACCAATGAACCCTGCTAGTATAGATGGCAGTGGTGCGTAATCCAGGTCTAAAAACTCCTGCCACGGGATCTCATAACCATAGACCGTCTCATCGTGGAAAATATAGCAAAGAGCCTTTGTACCACCCTCCTCCGACTGCTCATACGATAGTAGTGCACCTACTACAGGAATGCGTAGGATCCTATAACAGTCCTCTAGTGTGACTGTCATCTCTCCGATCGCAAAATGAAAGGTGTTTGTATCGCTATGCCACATCTCTGCCAATGTTGTCAGTAGCCCTCAGTTCACAGTGAACTGAGGCATATCCAAAAGGGAGGTCAACCCACATCTCTCAATGATGTCCAGATCAGCCTGGGTCAACCGCGGTATCAATGTCCACGGTCTCGAAAATCTCTCCCGCGACTGAACCACACCCAATCGCTCCTGTCAACAAATAAAACAAATCCAATATCAGTTTTCACATCAAAACAAAGATATCAAAATCAAACTCACATCAAAAAACATGAAACAATTTGCTCATCTACATCAAGTTCAAAATCTTATCATTTCATATCAACTTGTAAAACAACTCAAGTTATCAAAAACCATATCAAAACTTGTAACACAACTCAAGTCTCCACAATCACATAAACTTGTAAAACAACTCAAGTTTCCCATCCATATCAGCATGTAACACAACTCAAGTTTCCAACCCATATCAGCTTGTAACACAAATCAGGCTTCACACATTGAACTTGAAATAGGATACACAAATAAATCATATTTTGATCAAAACACCACATTGATATCTATACATAACTTGAAATATCACAAATCAAAACAAGTTCTATCGACACTCATATTGGACAAATCCATAAAATCATGACAGACAGACACAACAAATTTACAAACCACCTCATCTTGCAAAAAATTTTCCCGATGCGCTAAAACAGACTCCCGCTGCGCTAAAATTCACCCACGCGCTAGACTGTCTTTCCTACGTGCTAATCTATTTACCCTATGCGCTAGACTGACTCTACATGCTAAATCTTTCCCCCCATGTGCCACCTAATCTACCCTATGCACTAAACTCTACCCACGTGCTAATCTATACCTCCTGGGCGCTACCTGTTTGACCCTATGCGCTAGGTTAACCCTACGCGCTAAACCCCCTTACCCATGCGAACCTCTGTGACCCCTATGTGCTAGGTTAACACTACGTGCTAACCTGTTGACCTAACGCGCTACCCAACTATTGCCATGTGCTATTTTGCATCTATGCGCTAACCTATATTTCCTATGCGCTACCCTATTTTATTTCGGACGCACCCCTAAAATAGACTTGATGCGCTACTTAAAACTTCGTATGCGCTAATCTATGACCTTGACGCGCTAAAACGCTAAAACCGAGTTTTAAAAATAAAAAAATGACCAAAAATGACCAAATCAAAAATCAAAAGAGGGTCAAAAATGTTGACTTACTGGTGGTCCATATGCTGCAGGTCTCCAGTACCTCCGAACGCGCTCGAAATGGTGTCCGGAATATAGAATAGGCATTTTCTCTTCAGACCAAATTCTCTTTCTCCAAAGTCAACAAGGCACAAATGAATCAAATCAAAGCTAATTTTCCCTTTTATAAGAGGAAAATGAAATTAGGGTTAGCCAAATGGACCTGTAATATGGTCGCGGTCTCCCTTATACCCTAAAATTTGTAACTTATCAGGAGATGAATCAATTTACCCACCTTTCACATAGACGAAATCCTACACATCACACACAACTCATCAAATCAAATCAAAAAAATTTAAAATATTGATTCATCTCCCGAGGGGGCATCACCATCAAATATCGAATCTGGGGCACGACTTGTAAATCAAAAGAGCGACACAAAATTGCATTTAATCATAAATCATGATAACACATCATTTTCTTTGAAATAACATGTGCACACACGTCACTTCAAAGAGGGGCAAAATGTAGACGTATAAAAATGACCATATTCCTAAATGAATATTTTATGTTCATTTCTCTATTTAATTAAATCCAATTTAATTAAATTATCCACATTCCTCTATTTAATTAAGTAAATTACTCAATTTATTTAAATTAAATTCACTATACCCATTTAATGAATAAATCATTTTATTCAATTAAATTCCCCCTATCCACTTTTAATTAAATTCAAATTTAATTAAATAGTTATCCTAAATTGAATAAATCTAATTTATTTAATTTCCCCAAATTTGCAACCAAATTGAATAATTCAATTAAATCCTATTATCCTTCCATCCACTTGCAAAATCCTACATCTCCCACTTGCCTTCCTAAACCCCTTTCTAATCCCTTCTAGACTCTTCTAATCGCTTCTAATTAGCCTAACCCATCTTCTAAACTTTGTCACATCCCTAAGCAAGGGGGAGGTCACTTCTTAATTCCTCAAAGTCTTTGATAACCATTAAAGGCTTCAGGCCTTCAACCACTTAATTCCCCAAAGTCTTCATAACCATTAATGGTTAACTCAAACCCTCTTACATGGTTAAAGAATTTCTTTTAACTCAACCTTCATCCAACCCAAGGGTCTCATCAAGCATTTAATGCTTTGACCATGATTATCTCTTAATCATTTACACAAGGGTTTATCCTTGGATTAACTCTTAATCCAATGGGTAATCTTAACTTAGACTTGACCCTTACCCTCTAGATAACCATGAGGTCTTCTTAGGCATTTAATGTCTCCAACCCCTTCTCTCAACCCAACCCTATGTTGACACTTGTCACCATTTCATTGGTGCAAATTGCAAACATGGATCCCCAACTTTCAAACTCAACCCTTGATCAACTCTCTCAATCCTAACCATCCATTGCCCTGCTTTTGCTATAAATAGAGCTCTCATTCCTCCATTTTGAATCATCCTCCAAATTTGTAGTATCATACTTATGCTCAAATACATTCAAGCTTTCATATCTCATTTTATGCTCATCATTTTAGCCTCTTTTAAATCAGGAACTAGTCTAAATATGCATGTTTAGAATAATTTCTTTATCATTTTAGCTCAATCATAGACTAATATATCATGTTAGGATAGTATTTATACTAACCTTGTCATCTTATAATATAGTTTATTGCATTTCTAGAACCATGCATAGCTTATGATGCATCTCATACTAAAATCTATCAAAGCATCCCTCATTCTTGCATTTGCCATCCCTAAACCATTTTGCTCAGTGATCTGAGAGCAAAAACATTGGTTTGAGGGACATTGTAAGCTAGAGAACCATTGGACCCACCTTGGGAAGCTGAGTTATACTTCATGACTCCATAGCTTGCACCAAGAAGTCTTGTGTGTGTGTGTGGACAGGTATTTTGGAACATTTTTCACATATTGAGTTCTATCGACCCGCTTTTCCGGCATACAAGGTGTATTTTGGTGATGATTATTATTTAGATATTGTTTGTTGTGGTAAAATTAGAATCAATTTTCTTCATGGTAAAATAAAATAGATAAATGGTGTGCTGAATCTCCCTAGACTAAAACAAATTTTGTAATACTGTAATATGTGAGTAAAATAATAGATACAAGTGTGTAGGTGGTGTATTTTTATGCAAGATGTAAAATGGTCAAAGGTGTTGTGCTGATTGCTAGAGGTGCTAAATTTTGCACATTGTATATGATGGATGCATACTATTGGGAATGTGCCTCGAATTCTCCTGACCATGTTCGGGTTGATCGGAGTAGCCTACACCGATGGAGCAGCAGAGTGTTAGCTTCTTGGTTGTTGAACACTTTCTGATTGGTGTGACTTAGGCTGATCGGGACAACTCTAGCCGATGAACTTGACTTCTTGGTTTGGTATCGGCTATCAGGAGGGGTTGTTATTTGTTACATCGAAGTCCCGATGGGTTAGTTGTCTTCCGACTGAAATGCTTCACTTATTGGCATAATAGGTTTGAAGTCATCCCGATGACTCGACGAAGTCGACTTCAGTCATCAGAGTAACTTCTTCTTTCGGGAAGACTTCATGAGAGTTGTGTCGATGACCCAATGGAGCTATGTTATGCAGTTCGGTTTGATATCGACTATCAGAAGAGTCTTTTGATTGTTATTCCAAAACTTGATGGAGTCACCTTAGGCGGTCAGGCTTGTCATCGGCTATCGGAATGACTTGTAGAGCAATATACCGATGGGGTAACTCGTGTGCGGTCCGCTCTGGTTATAGAAAGATCAGGTCTACCTGTTGGAGGTTATCTCGATGACTTGATGGAGGTGCTTTCGGTGATCAGGATTACTTGTTCACTATTTGGCCGAAGTCCCGATGGTTTGGTGTTGGCATCCTCAGAGTGATCGGGGATCGGGGAGATAGTAGGAAGGTTGTGCCGATGACCCGATGGAGTCGCCTTTGGTGATCGGGTATTGTCGGGGGATCGGTTTTACTGGTTCAATGATGTGTCGATAATCGGTGGATTGGGCCATCGGCTTTACCGGTTGAATGATGTGCCGATAACCAGTGGGTCGGGCCATTGGCTTTATCGGTTGAATGTTGTGCCAATAACTGGTGGAGCAGAGATCAACTGCGGGAACAACGTCGAACCGAGATCCAAAATGTGAACACTCGGACACTAAGGATGAGACTATCGATGTATATGAATACGAACCAACCCAACTTCTTGATGCATGTGGGATACTGTGATTCTCACGAATGTAGACTGACAATTAGACTTCCTGATGGTTGGAGCGATTAACTATCAAAGTGGCCAGAGGAAACTGAAATACAGCTAGACAAATGGAAGACCGTTGGATTCCATAACGGTTATGCCAAATCAATACACTGTAACCTTGGCTGTTACATAAGAGAATAGCGAGCCGAGTGTAACATGTGAAGAAAAAAGGGGCATAGTCTGAGTGAAATGCTCAAACTGGCACAGAGTAGTAAGCACAGAGTGTCATTAAGAATGACAGGAACTCCGAGATGCTTAGCTTTTGCTCGAGGTGTGAGGAGTGTCGAGCTAGAGGTTAAGTCTGAGTTGTATGATCTGCATGATGTTGATAGCAGAGTTCTGAGAACAGAGTCCATAAAAAGGATCTGAGAACTTTATTGTAACTGTGTTGTTTATTGAATAAAGGGATCTCTTTTTGGTGGTGGGTTTTTTACCCGTAAGGGTTTTCCCATGTATATCTGATGTCTTTCTTTGGTATGTAATGTCTGGTTAATCCTAATCTTCTATCTGTGTTTATCTTAATGTATTGCAAAAGAAATTAAGATACTTCATTGCCTGCAATCTCCTTAGAATTGACGTTAGGAGAGCATTTTCTGCGCACTGCTTTCCTTACACATACACTATTGAGTGTAATATTACTTTTTTGAAAAGAAAATTAATGGATACTGCATTTGAAGAGGTGAGGGTTTAACTTACAGTAGATGGTAATGACTTTTGGTTACCTAAGTGTTCTTTTCTTTTGAGTCAAAGTTACCTACAGATGAGACTATGTTACACCAAAGTCTTGGCCACATTGAATAAAATGGTCTAAGGACATTGAAAAATAAAAACCTTGTTCAAGTTTTGAATGTTTGTGATCTTAATTTTGATTTATGTGAGCAAATTAAATTTATAGAAAACAAAACTACATTCTATTTTACTCTTGTTCTCATAAAGCTTGTGGTGTTTTCTATCTTATTCATTTTGATATATTTGGTCCTGTAGATGTTCTTTGCATTGGAAAATATAGATAGTATGCTTCATTTATTGATGATTATAGTAGAAGGACATGTGCATATTTTTTAAAGAGTAAATCTGAAGTTTTCAACCAATTTAAAAAATTCAAAGCAATGGTTGAGTTGTAGACTAGTAAAAAAACTGTTTGAGGATTGATAAAGGTGGCATATTTTTCTCTAATGATTTTAATAAAATTTGTAGATGTTGTGGCACTCATAAGAAAAATAAAACTCTATATTGTCTACAATAGATTGGAGCTGCAGAAAGAATAAATAGGATACCAATGGAGAAGGCTAGGGGGTAAGCATAAGAAGTTGAGTCCACTTAGAGTGGAAATTTGTGAACATGATAAGAAAGATGCATAACCGTTTTAGAATAACATGTTTAGATAATTTATTAAAATAAGAATTATGAGGGTTTTGTCACTTATTTCCTACCATATGTCTAAATTCACCATTAAATATCATGATTTCCAAAATTTGTTTAGAGGTGGGAAACAAACGCAGATGAAGTGTGTGAGTCAAGAGTTGGGAAAGTCACTTTGTCCTATCATTTCCTTTATCTTTTCCATTACGTGGGACATTAATCATGGTGAAGAGAATAATGCTATAGGGTCCCTTTCAGAATGAATGGCCTCTGAATTGATTATCATTGAGGAAAGCTTTTGCAATCCTATGTGCTTGTGTGGATTGGGTGATAAGGTTGATATTGGGAGTGGAATTGCTAATGCAGAACCAGTTTGCATCTACATCTCTGGTTGCATCAATATTGACTTCAATAATTATGGATATTTCATGGGAGCACGTGGATAGGAGGTATTTTAAGAAGGATGAAATTATTAGATGATACAGTTTCTCGAGCTATTTGGATTCCATGATGAATGGCATCTACCATGATTCCCTTGTTAAGTTTTATGATTGGCTACAAAGAAATGAGGCACAAATTGGAGAGCCGCTTATTGGATATGGTTTCTCATTGATACTTCTAGGATATGTTGTTGTCATTGATGTCAACATATTCCTGTGATTTATTCCAGTGAGTTTGGGAAGATCTTCTAATCCGGCTTTGTAGTTTGGTTTTGTTGATCACTGTTTTGTAGAATCTAGTATTTCCTCTGGTATATTTTGGTGTGATTAGATCTCATTCTGAGGTTTTGGGATATTATTTGGGATGATCTTATGTATCTTCATTTCAGATGGTTCATGATTTGGTGCCCCAAAAGTTATCTTTCTTCGTGACAGTTGCCGATTGGTTGTGTTCTTGAGCTTTCTAATGTTGATTGATGAAGATTTGATAAGTGGTGTTGGTGCAGTTGTAGGTGATGATTCTAATGTGCTTTCTAGTTTTTCCTAGTTGTTACCTATTTTTGTTGGTGATCCACATTAATCGTTGTGTGTTTTTTTGGTGATTTATCAACCGATGATGATTTTCGTGTTATGCAGTATTTTTGGTGGTGTAGCGTGTTGCGGTTGATCTTGGCATGATTTTTGGTGGATGTGATCATTTGAGAATTTGAATTAGGTCCATGCTATGTAATGTAAATCATTTTATTAGTCTGGTGGTTGATCTTTGTATCATGTAATGTAACTTTTTGAGTTGACAGTTGAGGGTTTAGTTGTTATCAAGGTTGATGAGTTATTCACTTAGTTTTGGTGTCGATAGTGTGTTTGCATTATTAGAGAGAGATGAATGTGTGAACAAGAAATTTATTATTTAGTGAAGTATTGAGGTGAGATTGGTGTTGCAGAGCAGACAATTGTGCTTAACCGAAACTGTCATCAGGCATTTGTAGATGCTATCATTGCAGTTCATTTCTTCTAGATTGTAGTCTGAATCATATTGTAAGATAGTGATGTTAATCCTATGAGGATTCAGTTAATACTCAGAGGGGGGGTCAATCAGTATTAAGACCAACTAAAACTTTAAACCCAAAATCACACATATATCATATCTAAAACCATTTAACAAATATCTCAGCTTCTTTAATCAGATCTAACAACGTCTTGATAAGATTTGCTTAACACATTAATCAAATCATTTACCACAACTATCAATACTTTCACCACTTAAGAAATCGTATCAATTTGATCATATACCAGCTTATCAACCTTATCAATCAAATAAAATACTTTCTCTAGCAACTTCTTATCAGTACCAGTAACCTTTGATAAATTTTTGATAAAACATCATAACCGATGTCTCGAAAATAATGCATGAAATGAAACATAAACAGGAACATCACATGAAAAACACTCCACACATGAACAAAATAAGTTTTTGATGTGGAAACCCCAAATGGGAAAAACCACGGTGGGAGTTGGTACCCACAAGAATTTGTACTCTTTTGAAGTACGGCCTATTAGGAGCTTTGCACTATTAGGAGCTTACAATACACCTTGTTAGGAGTCACCTGGTTAAGGGATTTTCCTAGCAACCTGATTAGGAGCTTGATGATCTATTAGGATCAACCTTGTGAGAGGATTTAACACTCTTTTGAGAGCTGCCCTTAAATATTTCAGGCATGTTAGGACTTGCCCGGGTAAGGGATTTAACCTGCTACAATTGTTAGGGAACAACAATAATAAAATGATTTGTTACTTGCACTTGTTTGCTTGCTTGATCAGATTCAGTTATGCACAACACTCTACAACTCTCAGGCAGATCTCACACTTCACTTGGATGGCTCAACACATTCTCTAAGACCACCGACATCATAAACATGAACTATGCCATCCTAAATAGCCATCTCAACTAGGTCGGTCACTAAACCCTAATTACATCATGAATTTATAATTCAAATCATAAGAGATCATCTCAAATCAATATACAAATCATTACACCAAATTACAATGCAATATCAACCATTGGTTGATCATAACCCATCACAAAAATCCAATCTTTACCAAAGTCAAAACCTTAAAACACTTTAAGCATTTTGCAAATTCCCAAGAAATTCTTCCTTGAATCGCACCAAGACAACATTCAAATCATTTTACACAGGTTGTGCCAAGTTATCAACTTCATGCAGACTCATCGTCGATCACCGTCATAACAAAAATCATTACCGGTTTGATGATTTCTTCATTGGTCCTTAAACCCTACTAAAACCTTAGCAAAACTTCATCAAAAATTTCAAACACGCCTTTTGGTAATCATCACAAGTTTTAGTTCTAGTCAAATACATCTTTCCATGATACAATTTCACCATCCAAATTGCAAATCACCAAACATTACTGATCATCGGATCCAACCAAAACATCTTTGCTTTACCAGTTAAAGTCCTATTTCATAGACTTTAGTTCTCTATCGGTAAACCCTGCCTTATGGTAAACCAAATCACTTAGATGGCGAAACACACATTAGGAACATCAGGAACATCAGTTGACATTAATGACAAGACAAATATTTGATCATGTCATCTAAACATAGAATCTCAATCTCTTCATCACAAATAGATTTTTATCCTTTACCGGCGTAGTCATCAGTCTTCAATTGCATCACCTCATCTAAATTAGTTATGCCAAATGCTGACAATGTCCCCCTTTGGCATTGGTGGCAACACCAATAAGATATACAATCAAATTAACATCATCATCTGCAACTTGCTTGCTGGTATCACAGAATCTGTCGGTTCTCCTTCTTTTGTCATCTCCCCCTTAACCAATGCTTCTCTCAATCTGATGTCTTTTCTTCTCCCATATCTGCCATATCCCGATTTCTTTTCCTCTCCCATATCTGATTTCTCTTCTTCTCCCCCTTTGAGAACAATGCCAAAGGTATAAATGCATTACTTGTCTTCAATTCTATTGTTGTCTGCTACTCAAATCAAAAAAATAATAACAGAGCATTAAATCAGAACTTGACATCAGACTTGCTCCCCAAAAGGAGTAGCATGCACCTTCATCAATCCTTAGTGAAAGATAAATATGAAATCCACAAGATTGATGTATCTCCAACATTCTAGTTCTTTCGATGTAGGGGTCTAACCCATAGTTTACCTCTAAGAAACTCAAAGGTAGCCTTCGGTAAGGACTTAGTAAAGATATCAGCTAACTGATCCTTACTCTTCACATATTCCATCTTCACCAAATTTTTCTTGAACTCTTTCCCTTAGGAAATGATACTACAATTAAATGTGTTTGGTTTTAGAATGAAGTACAGGATTCTTAGAAATATTTATTGTACTTGTATTATCACAATAGATAGTCATCGGTTCAAACATATCTATCTTGAATCCTTCTATCACATGTCTCATCCATATTATCTGCGTGCAATTCATGGATGTAGCTACATACTCTACTTCAGCTGTAGATTGAGAAACATGTTTGTTTCTTGCTTGTCCATGCCATTAATCTTCCACCAAGTAGAAAAGCTCTACTGGTTGTGCTTTTCTGATCATCCACATTACTTGCCCAATCAGCATCAATAAAGACATCCAAAGTAAAATCTCCTTTATAGGGATACCATAAACCATAGTCTACTTTTCCTTTGAGATATCAAAAAAATATCTTTATAGCCACCATGTGACTCTCTTTAGGCTCTCTTTGAACTCTAGCCACTAATCCAACAACATGAGAAATTCTCGGTTTACTATGAAAAACATAGTGTAGCTTGCCAATCATGGATCTGTACTCTTTTTCACTAATAGTAGGGGAATCATCTTCCTTTGATAACTTGCAGCCAATTACCATCAGTGTTCCTACTGGTTTGTAGTCTTCCATACTGAAAGTCTTTAATACTTCTTTGATATACTTGGTCTGACAAATAAAAATACCACCATCCAATTGTTGGACCTGTAAGACAATAAAGAACTTTATTTCACCAATTAGAGACATTTCAAATTCCTTTTTCATTATATCAGCAAAATCCATACACATATAATCATTTCCACCAAAAATTTGTCATCTATAAACACTTCTGCTATCAGCATCTTGTCTCCATCAATTTTCAAATAAATGTTACTGTCATCATTGGTATGTTGGAATCCAATTTTAATCAAATGTGCATGTAATCTCTCATACCATGCTCTCGATGCCTACTTTAGACCATACAAAGCTTTATGCAATTTACATACCATGTCTTTATCATCAGTCAAATAAAATCCATCCGTCTGTTCAATGTATACTTCTTCTTCTAGAATCCCATTTAGAAAGGTTGATTTGACATCCATTTGGTAAACTTTGAATCCCTTATATGCAACAAATGCTAGTAGTATCCTTACTCCTTCTAATCTAGCAACAGTTGCAAATGTTTCACCATAATCCTCACCTTCCTCTTGAGAATACCCTTTATAGACTAACCTTGCCTTGTTTCTTACAATCCTTCCTTCTTCATCCAATTTATTCCTAAAGACCCATTTTGTTCCATTTACATTTTTATCCTCCGATCTAGGAACAAGTGACCATGTCTTATCCTTGTCAATTTGATCTAATTCTTCATTCATTGCATTCACCCAATCATCATCTTTTAGTTCTTCCTTAACAGACTTGGGTTCAATTGTACATATCAAACATGAGTTCTCTCGGATCTTTCTCCTGGTTTGCACACTTGCATTCTTATCACCAATTATCTGATCTTGAGAATGGTTCATTCTGACACATCTAGGTATTGCCTATGTCGGTTCTACATCTTCTGCATCAGGTTCTTCATCTTCTTCCTCACTATCATCGCTTAACGGTTGAGCACCTAATTCTTCATTTGTCGGTTCTTCATTGTTCTTTGCCTCTGATTCAATTATTACAAACTTCTCTTCATTATCATCCTTTTCAGGTTTTGATCTGCTTGTACCTTCAGACTTATCAGATAGATCATCAAATTTTACATTAGCACTTTCAATAATTTTCATAGTTCTCTTATTGTAACATTTTTATGCCTTACTCGTAGAAGAGTAACAAAAAAACATTCCCTCATCAGATTTTGCATCAAATTTCTCAGTGTAGATATCTCTCTTAATAAAACATTGACTACTATTTTTTTTTAAATAACTTACACAAGGTGTTTTTCCATAGCATAGCTCATAGGGTGTCTTATTGTTACCTCTCTTTACCAGTACCCGATTTAAAGTATATATAGCAATACTGATTGCTTCTCTCCAAAACATTTTGGATACATCACCCTATAATAACATGGTTCTTGTAGCTTCAACTATTTTTCTATTCATCCTTTTTGGTATGCCATTCTATTGTGGTGTCCTTGGAGCAGACATTTGTCTCTTTATACCATGTTCATCACAATACTTAACAAATTCATCAGATGTGAATTCACCTCCTCGGTCTGATCTTAAACATTTCAAGTTCTTACTGGTCTCATTTTCAACCAGAGCTTTAAATGATTTAAATTTATTGAATGCTTCTGATTTCTCCTTCAAAAATGTCACCCACATCATTTTAGAATATTCATCGGTGAAGATCATGAAATACCTATCACCGTAATAAATATTTGTTCTCATAGGGACACAAAGATCAGTATGTACCAAATCTAAAATATTCTAAGAAATACAATTCTTTCTCTTGAAAGAAATAGAGGTCATCTTACCAATTTGACAATCTTTGCATATAGCACTATCCAATTTGACAATTTGGGGTAATCCTCTTACAACACTTGACTTACTTATCTCAACCAAATTATCAAAATTAACATGGCAACATATTTTATACCATAACCAACTATCTTCCATTCTAGCAACCAAACAATTATTAATATTACTATTCAAATGGAATAAGTTACCTCTAGTTTGCTTCCCGGTAGCAATCAGTTCACCATTACCTCCAAGAATTCTACAAACTCCACTTTTAAACTCAAGCAAATAACCTTTATCATTGAGCTGGCCAACACTTAAAAGATTATGCTTTAGACCATCAACCCAAAATACATCATCAGCATTGCTCTTCCCATTTAGAAATATTGAACCTTTACCTTTCACCATGCAAGGAAATTTATTTCCAAATCTAACAACACCTCCATCAAATTCATTAAGGGTTATGAACTTACTTTTGTCTCCGGTCATGTGGCATGAGCAACCACTATCTATAATCCACTCATCAGTATTCTCCATATGAGATACTAGTTCCTTTTCATCTGACAGATTCTCCTTCATGACTACAAACACAATTTCTTCATTGTCATCTTCATCTTCAGACTCCTCATCAGTCACACCTTCATCTACTGCAACATAAAAATGTTTATTTACCTTTCCTTTGAATCTTCTAAACTTTTCTTTCTTATCGGTTTTAGGGCAATTAGAAGCAATATGACCAATTTTACTACAAGAGAAACACTTCAAAGGTAGATTTCCTTTATACTTACCAATGTCTCTTGGAAATCTCTTTGCTAACAGTGTCTCAAGTTCCATCACTTGATCTTCATTGTCTTCATTTCCTCGGTTACTTCCATGCTTTGTCCTACACTCATGATTTTGACATATATCTTTTCCTTTTTTGGCAAATGAACCGGTAACAAAAGCTTTAAAGGTAGATTCAATAGATTTTGCCACACTATTGTCAAAACTATTTAACTCAAAAGTTGTAAGCTTACCAATCAATGAATCAACAATTTCCTTATCCTTTGAAATAGATCTAATTTCTTGGATTGCTGATACTCTTATAACATACGGAGGTTGAACAGTTCTAAGCATTTTACTTACTATTGCATCATCTTCTATTTTACCTCCAACACTCTTTATGTCACCAACAACTTCTTTGATTCTCTAACCATACTCTACAATATTTTCTCCTTTAAGAATTCACATGTCATCGAACTTTCCTCTCAAGCTTTCCTCTTTGGCTCTTTGTGCATTCTCATCTCCTCCATAGATTGTCTCTAACTATTCCAAAACCTCACCTGCAGTTTCCAATCCTTGAACATCAATATATTCTAAATCGACAGATAAAGTGCTTACAATAGCTTCTAGGGATTTCATGTTATCTTGCTATTCTCTGAGTTCATCCGGTGCCAAGGGAGTAGTGGTAGGAGCAACATATGAAGTTTCAACTTGCTTCCAATATTGTGCACCAAGAACTTTAATGTAGATCTTCATTCTATCTTTCTAGATCTTGTAGTTGTCCCTGTTGAACTTGGGACCCTCTTTCTTCATCATCTTGACTTCCTCAGAATCTTTTCCTAAAGCTTGAGATCCTATATGAAGGTGATACTCAAGTGAAAGTTCTAAGTTGCAGAGTTTGAAAGGAAAGTATGAGACATTGAAGATGGGAGATGATGAGAACATACATTCATACATGACTAAGGTGAATGAATATGTCCTTAGTATTAGGTATGCTAGTGGAGAGATTTAGGAAGATGAGATTGTTGCTAAGGTGCTAAGATCTTTGCCTCTTTCTTATAAACATAAGGTTGCTACTATTAATGAGATCTGGAGTGTGACTACAATAACAAGAGATGTGTTGGTTGGAAAACTTGATGCATTTAAGCTGAGCGAATTTGGAGAATCACATGGAAAGTCTGAGACAAAATTTAGAGCATTAGCGTCAGTATTCAGTAAACAGAAATATGATCCTGACAAATGCAAGATATCCAAATATGAAAGAGAAAGAAGATAAATTATAGAGCAAGAAAGAGAGCTTGATGAGCTTGAAGCATTGATTCCTTGGAGATTTCCTAAAGGTGTTGGTAAGTATGATAGAAATGATAGATATGAGAAGCATGAGAAGTATGATAAGCCTTACAAGTCTAACCAGAAGTTTAGGAACCAAAAGAACAGTTATTATGATGCAGATGAAGGTGTTATAGATGATGAATCATAAGGAGATGAAGTTGTGTTTATTTCCATTAAAGAATATAGACCTATACCTATTGATTCCACTAGTTGTTTCATTGAGGAGAAAGCTTTGGCTGCAAAGGTATAAGAAAAGGGTGAATGGGTGATTGACAGTGGTTGTTCACATCATATGAATGGTGATAAAAGAAAATTTATAAGCATGGAAAGGTATGATGGTTGAATAGGTAGATTTGGAGATGACAAAGCATGTGTGATCGATGGGAGAGGTTGTATTTCTTTTGATGGTAAGCATAACATTGATGATGTCTTGTATGTAGAAGGTTTGAAGAATTATCTTTTGAGTGTTGGACAGATGGTTGATAAGGGTTATGATCTACAATTCAAGGATGGTAAATGTAAGATCTTAAATGCCTCTGGTATAGAGATTGCATCTGTGACCAAAACTGAAGGTAACATTTTTCATTTGAATGTTGGTGAGAAAAGTTGTTTGATTTCTAAGATAGATGAGAGTTGGTTGTGGCGTAGAAGAATGTATCATGTAAAATTTGATTCATTTATTAAGATAAGTTCAACTCAAGTTGTTAGAGATCTACCTAGGATTGTTAAACCTTTTAATCTGGTATGTAAGGAATATCAGTTGGGTAAGCAAACAAGGATTTCTTTCAAGAATAAACAATATACATTTGATGGACTACTGGATCTTGTGCATGCTGACCTATGTGGACCTACAAATGTTAGAAGTGTGCAAGGTGATAGATAATTTATGTTGCTAATTGATGATTATTCTAGGATGATATGGGTTGTCTTTTTGAAGGAAAAATCAGAAGCATTTGACAAATTAAATATATTCAAAGCTAAAGTTGAAACTGAGTCTGGATTGAAACTGAAGTGTCTAAGATCTGATAGAGGCAGAGAATTCTATTCCGATGAATTCAACTTATTTTGTGAGATGCATGGAATCAAAAGACAAATTTTGAGAGAAAGAACCGTACTATTTTTGATGCTGCAAGAGATATGTTGATTGAAGAAAATGTTCTGAAGATCTACTGGAGATAAGCTATTAGCACTACAAACTATACATTTAACAGAGTTCATATCAAAGGTGATACCGGTAAGACCCCTTATGAGCTTTGGTTTGTTCATGTTCCTACTGTGAAATAATTCAAAGTTTTTGGTAGCAAATGTTATATCAAGAGAGATGAGGATATTGGAAAGTTTGATGCTAGAAGTGATGAAGGTATCTGTTTGGGATATTCTACAAAGAGAAAAGCCTACCGGTGCTATAATAAGAGACTGAGAAAGATAGTTGAGAGTGAAAAGGTGAAGGTGGATGAGAATCTTGGGAAGGAGATTGAAGCTTATGATGATGGTCAACATATTGCTTTAGCTCCTATTCAACCCGAAGAGCCTAAGCAGAGTGATCTGATAGAGACTGTTAATCCGGATGTTGCTATTGGTGAAGATGTTTAGGAACCTGAGGATCAAAACAAACAAAAGACTCTGAGGTATGTTAAATTGAATCATTATGAGAATCAAATTATTGGTGATAAGAATAAAGGTGTGATGACTAGAAGAAGGTTAGTTGCAGAAGAAGTATGTTTGATTTATAAAGTTGAGCCTAAAGATGTTGTTGAAGCCTGTAAAGATGGAAACTAGATAAGAGTCATGCAAGAAGGGTTAGATTATATTGAAAAGAACAAAACTTGGGAACTTGTGCCTAGACCTAAGGATAACAATGTTATTGGTACTAAGTGGGTTTTCAGGAACAAACTAAATGAAGCAGGTGAAGTAGTCAGAAATAAATCTAGTCTGCTATGCAAAGGGTATTCACAACAAGAAGGAATTGATTATGAAAAAACGTTTACTCTGATTGTCAAAATTGAAGTTGTTAGACTATTACTATCTTGTGCTACTTATAAAGATTTCAAGTTATATCAGATGGATGTTAAATCTGCATTTTTTAATGGTGATCTAGAAGAAGAGGTTTACATTGAGCAACTTGATGGATTTTCACCGTCAGATGATGGAGACATGGTATGTAAGTTGAAGAAAGAACTTTATGGATT
Source organism: Cryptomeria japonica (assembly GCF_030272615.1). NCBI lineage: Eukaryota > Viridiplantae > Streptophyta > Pinopsida > Cupressales > Cupressaceae > Cryptomeria > Cryptomeria japonica. The sequence goes on along the minus strand of NC_081408.1, from coordinate 4,555,525 downwards.
GAAACAAGCTCCTAGAGCTTGGTATGCTAGATTAGACAATTACTTGTTGAAATTGGGATTTTCTAAAGGTGTTGTTGATAGCAATTTGTACTTTAAGATTGAAAATGATAACATTTTGATTGTTGAAGTCTTTGTTGATGACATTATCTTTGGCTTAGTGATATTATTTATAGGATTTAGAATCAATAGCTATTGGACATATCCTTGAATGACAATATAGTTCGAAATTTTATCATGCTTTAAGAGTTGGTAATTTGTGCATGTGTACTTTTGATAAATATAATAAGTATTTATAGAGTACCAATGTGCATGCTTTTTAATTTTACACTCTAATTTTATATTCAATTTAGTCATGTCTTGATACTTCTATATGTATTCATTAGTTAATTTGAGTTTCTTTAGCATAAGGTTTGGTAAAATATTGAAATAATAGATCCATCTAATCACTTTAGTTTTTATCCATTCATAAACACCTTCACTCCACCTATTTTTAGTTATAGACTATGGTCCCATCACCTAAAAAATATTATTAATACAATTTCATCCATTATGTGAAAAAATCAAATTCCTATGTTTTTGACACTTGAAGGTTGACATTTTCTAAATTTGACCAATTTACCTTCAACTTGCACCCCATAATCATTTGGAATCAAGGTTAATATCTTCACATTTAAAGAAATATCATAAGACACTAGTGTCAATTTCATATTATCAATTAAAGGATCCATGTAACAAAATATAATAGATTCTAGGTCTATATAATCATCGGATAACAAATATTGCATCAATCTCAATGTAATTCTATTACATTACACTTGTTAACTCTTTTAAAAAAAAATCAATATTATTTGGAATTTCAGAATTCATTTGAAATTTCAAAATTCTTTTTTTTAGACATTTATGACAGCTTATAAATATGGATCTGTTGTCATTTCATTATTTTTTTATGTCGAAGACATTCCTTATGACAAAAGTTTACAGATAACAAAACGAGACTGATATATTCACACATTTGTGATATAGGGGAAGAGCACCAGTAGTTGAGCACCCTAACTTCGCGCTTCTCAAAATTTTACGTGGAAATTTCAAATCACTCCCAATTTTTTACAGTAACTTACTTGGCAAGTCCCCTAGTTCTAAATAAGCTTTCAGCGCCACATCATCAAGTATGGTGCCACATCAGCATCCTTTTTGCCAAGGTGTCCAAAACAACCCAAAAAAAAGGTGAGACCAATAAGCGTGCAAAAGAGGCCCCAATAATTGTGCAGCTGATATGGCATCACCTAATTGGTTACTTTTTACAATAATAGTACATTTCCTAATAACTATTGGTACATTTCCTAATGACTATTGGTACATTTCCTAACAAAAATTGATATTTTATGTTTCAAACAATAGATTTTATTTGTTCAATTTTTGAAACAAAATGTATCAACAACCCTCACAACAATTGATACATGCTCAACTAATGATTCTCTTCCCCTAATAGAATACAATTGTTTTGAAACCCTAAAGAAGATGACGCTGTTACTGTTACTCCTTTCCCTCACATCGATAGAATTTCAAATCCTCAAGTCACATACAGTATGCTACAGGAAAGGGACAGCGCTGTCATTTCGGAAATGTAGACGGAAAATCTATGCACCTATCGACATTAAGCTCTCAAAAAACTTTTAATTTCGTATGCATGTGTTCGTATATACATGAAAATATCAATTCTTCGTTTTAGATTTAAATAAAGAAGATATTTTGCACCTGAGATACTTATCGTAGGAGGTAACAATATTCATAATAAGGGCAATGTTTTAGTAAAAGGAAATTTAATATAATAGAGGATAGCCATATATATATTATATTTACATGGGTAGTATATATTCTCTCGTCTCTAGTTTCTAGACATGGAGAATACCATTCTACCATAATCGGTTGTTTCAAGAATATTGTTTAAATATATTTTTATTTTAAAAACAAGAGTATTTTTTGTTTTTTTTCTGAACTTCATGGCATTGGTCAACACTATCCACATTTCAAATGTATTTTTTTATAATTATTATATTCTAAAAATTTAATAATATTAAATATTCGAGATTCGGATATTTTATAATCTATTATTAGAAATAGACAATAAGAAAAAGAAATGATTATGTTTGCAATATTGATTGATATATATTTTTAAAGTTTAATTATATAAAAGGAGCAATAGAGCAGAGCATAGATATTAGGTGACAAAATGCATGAAAAAAAAACATAACTAGCGTACATATATTAAATAATAATATATATAAATACGTTGAGAGATATCATTCTTAATATGTCTATTGTCTATTTAATGTGTTGTGGTAAAACACCAAATTTATATTAGACCAACAATCTATGCAAGTATTAACTCTATAATGTCCATTTTTTGGATTTACCTTAATTTAGTCTTGAAACAATAATTCCAAATTCAAATGAGAAATTATGCAATATATTTATAAATATAACTTTATAATAAAATTATCAATTTTAATGCCCTTAATAGGATAATCTTGGTTTAGGTCCCACAAACATTAAAAAACATAAAGTATTGAGAATCCCTGATTGCATCAATAAAAGCGTCATTCAAATCCAAATCAATACACTGTAATATCATTGATATTTGGTTCAAGGTATATTCCTTATAGTGAACCACATCAAGCATCAATTGGAAATGCTTGCAAAATAAAATCTCAAGGATGGTCATCCTTGTATTGTGAGATTATTGAAATATAATTAGATCCATTCCATCCTTTAGTCCACCTTGTAGGTTAGCCACCCTCCTTGACCAAGACAAATTTTTTTTTTAAGGCCAATATCAATTATATTGAAGTGTTAATGAATAAAGTAGTGTGTAATCCTTAAAAGTGTTGGAAGGAGTTTAAGTAGTATTACTTTATTATATAGAATCAAATAAAGTTAAATTGAAAAGTTTAAATGAACCATTATCACCTTATCAAAAGTTATAAAGGTGGTGTATGCTAATATAACATAAGAAAGGGGGTCATTTCTAGTGCTTCCCTATTTGTCTCTCTCTCTACCTTTCTATATCTCTTTGTAGATCTCTCTATTACTCCATCTCACCATTTATATATCTCTCTATCTACCCCTTCCCTTTTCCTCTGTATCTATTTATCTCTTTCTCTCTATCCCCTTGTCTCTCTCTATATATTTATATCTACCTCTACCTATTTCTCTCCCTCTCCCTCTTATCTCTATCCCTATCTTCATATCCCCCTCTCTATCTTTATATATAGATCGCCCTCTCTCTCTTTATTGCCCTCTTCTTAGACCTCTCTCTCTCTCTCATTATCTTTTCATCTCTCTCTCTCCATCTTTATCTCCTTACCCATCTCTCTCTCTCTCTCTCTCTCTCTCTCTCTCTCTCTCTCTCTCTCTCTCTCTCTCTCTCTCTCTCTCTCTCTCCATCTTTATCTCCTTACCCATCTCTCTCTCACTCCTCCCTCTACCCATCTCTTCTTCAATCCCTATCTCTCCCTCTCTCCCTATTACAGACATAACATGATCTTGGTGGCAATGAAGCTTGACTACCTCTCTAATTCAAAGGTCTCATTTTAGTCTTGTTTGAATTACCTTCTTATTAACTTCATGTGCTTCACAAATGCATGTAAAAAATAGACCAATGTTTCCCATATTTGCTAAATATTTTAATCTCAATATTTCTTTTATTCTCAAATATTCTCATCAATCATTGTTTCCTTTCTTGTCTTGTAAGAGTCTATGTAATGATTTGCTAAGACTTTTCAGTCAAGAGCTTAAATATTGCTCTCTACAACTCGACCTATCTGTCTATTTGTCTATCCTTCACTCCTTGCCTCCCTCCTCCTCTCTCTCCCTTTCTCCCTCTCCTCTGCATAACTCTCTTATTCTCCATCTCCACCTCTATCTATATCTTCCTCTCTATCTCTATCTCATTACCTCCTTTCTCTCTCGCTCTTCTCCCTTTGTCTATCCCTATGTCTCCCTCTCCCTCCCACTCTCTACATTGCAAACATAACATGACCCTATTGTTAATGAACCATATTTATGTTTTTCATTCAAATGTTTTGTTAAGTGGATGCATATTTCACATGAAGCTATCTCTTATCGATTGGAACTTTTGTTGCACAAACAACATATTTTTTCAATTGAATTGTACTACACAAATGGATGCAATAAATAGACCAATTATTTTTCCTATTTGAACTTCCACACATCTTCGGCATGCCCATTGCACACTAAGGTGCAATTGCTATTATATATTTTATCATGAATAAGCTTGTTATGGAGTTTGGTGAGTTTGTTTGCAAGTTGTGTAGAGTTCAATATATGTCAAGGCTTTATTTTGCTTCCTCTTTTGTAAGAAGTTGCAAAAAATGTAATTCGCTATTTTCAATAGTATAAGATACAAAAATGATGTATTTTCATGATGAAACTTTGTTATAATCATTTAATATCGGTTTCATTAGAGTTTTGTTAAAGTTTGACGTGTTTTAGAGTCATTTTTAGTTTGTATTGTTATGTCGATTTACACAATTTTAATTAAATAAATTCAAAAAAAAATTAGATGTACATTACAATTAATTTGGGCTTTTGATAGGGGGCCAAACCTTGTTACAAAACTAGAATTACACAAACACAAAGCATAAATAACAAGCTACCCAAGAAGAAAAAAATCATGCCAAACCAACTTTTGATCCAAACCTATGCATCTTCACATTCAAAGGCTTTGTGTGCAAACGAAAGTCCAACTTAGGAAAGATTATTCTTCCTCCTTTGTACAACTATCCAAGAAGAGTTGTTGGAATGTGTATCCTTAAAACAAGAGGGGAGAGAAGCCCCCTCAAAAGGCCTATCTAAGAGCACTACACAATCTAAAGAACAATATGGGATGTCAAAACTACCATGTTGAGAGCAATCAATTGAAGGCAATATAGTGTTTTGGGATTTAAGATTATAGACCAACTTAATAGGAGGAGACATACTAGGTTGAGCCCAGGACAAAAGTTTCTAGAATTGATGTGCGTGGCTCCAAATATTCAAGATCGAAAATTGAATTTTCAATATATATCATAAGATTGTTAGGAAGAGAATTCTACCATCAAGTTGAAGACATCATACAAGAGGCACAAGAACAATTTGAAGCCAAGAGTCTAATATGAAAATAACACTTACAATGAAAAGGAATGCCCTCATAATCTACTATCTAAAACCAAGACTAGTCATTAACTTGTAACGCAACCTCATCAAATAAAGCTTTTAACAAATGAACTTCCACCAAAATATGAACAAATAAAATGTGGATAAATGTCCCCCTTAATAAACTACTAAAAGCATTACAAATGGCCTCATAAACAAAAACACACCAGATCTAAAGGGCATAAAATAATATTACGCAAACAAACATAATGCCAGTAGACTTCTTCAAAATATTGAATGATGGATACGAAGTCGAATCAAAAGAAGATGCAAATCCCACATATAAACCCCACCATCTTAACAAGAATCAAAATAAACCATAAAAACCCTTATAGCAGAAGAGGAAATCTCTATCTTAACTTCAACTGAAAGAGCTCAACACTCAGAAATCCATTTACCATTGAGCAACCTTTTTTGGGAAAGAAGGACAAAGACGACAAGTCAACTTTTTTACATTACTTTAGATGTAATTATAAGATTAATCATTTGTTTCAATTTAACATAGAATCAGAAGAAGATATTTAAACTATTTAGAATCTATTCCTCTTCAATATTATAACTGAATGACAGCAATTTATAAATCCTACCAGCTAGTTCTACCAATACCTAATCTAATCATATACAATTCAAATTTTTAGTTGGTATTCCCAACTGAACCGAAGCCATGATCAATAACATTTCAGCGAATTTTATATGCCTTGAATAACTGTAATTCAAAGAAGGAAATCTTTACATTTAAGAAACTGGGATGGGTAGAACAAAATCCACAGCCACATTTGCAAATGTATGCGCTACTCCAATTTCCCATCATTACAATCTAACACAAACATACCTTCATTAACTAATATTGTTGCTAAGCGCAAATAAAGCACCCATTAAGAATTACCTGAACATTTAACCTCTAAAACAGAAAAAGAAGCTTCTAATGGACATTTCCTTCTAGAACAGAAAGGAGTAAGCAAAAGCCTGCTTCTACTGGGCTTTCTCGTTGCCTGGGAGTTTCTCCTTTATCTGATCTATCAAACCTCCCTTGTCCTTATTATCTTCTCCTCCTTTCATCTGTGCAGGAAGCTTGTCAGTTATCTGTTCCAAAAACCCTCCTCCATTTTGCTTCTCTTGATGCCCCACTTCTTTCTTCTGTCCAGGAATTTGGTCGATTATCTGCTCCATGAACCCTCCTTTATTTTGCGTCTCTTGACCCATTTCTCCTTTCTTCTCTCCAGGAATTTGGTCGACTATCTGTTGCATCAACCCTCCCGTGCTTTGTTTCTCTTCATGCCCGACTTCTCCTCCTTTCTTCTGTGAAGGAAGATTTTCCTTAATCTGTTCCATCAACCCACCCTTTGAATCCGCCATTACTATGAAGTTTCAAGCTAAAAAGTTTAAAAAGCAAACAAAATCCCAAATTTGCAGGTGAAATAGTTATCAAAATGGTCATGTGGGAATGAAGATTTATAGTGTTGGATTAGCTTTCAGCACTCTGATTCGACGCTACTTGAGCAACTTCATTTGCCACGTAAATCTACTATCGGTGACATAAATGTATTAAAATGTGTGGTTATAAACATTTGGATAAAATTCAATACAAGTTTCTAGAATAGGATTTTGTGCGGCTGAAAATACACCAGATATGATAGACTTGACCAGAAGAGTAACAGATATTATGACAGTCAATAGTTATGGCAATTTATTCAAAAGTAGTGGCGATATTTAGTTAGATATTTTGAGGAGATATCTAGTTAGATAGTTAGATATTTTGAGGAGATATTTATTCAATCTCACCATATTGAAGCTGAGATATTTATCCAATTTCATCTAGATGATATTTGAATGTTATTATTTGTTGAAAAGTAATTGATTATTTTATTTTATAGGAATGTATGAGTGAGGACTTATTCTAAGAACTCCTATCACAATTATACTTGAATTCTAAGGGAACCTCTCAAAGAGGAGAGTTATAAGTCATATGGGTTGTAGGTAGAGTGCAAAGGGTTTACATGTGAATATAAATGTGTTTAATTATTTATAATAATGATAAATTTTTTTTTGGTTATGCAGTTTTGAGATTTAATTCAAGAAAACCTTATTTGTTACACCCTATTACATATCACGTGTCAATTTAAGAAAAGACAAAAGTAATTCTACATAATATTTATTTCATAACTTTTTATGATAGTTTTAGATTTCTCAACCTATCTTCTTAAATAGAATTAAATCCTACTAGAATAAAGTTTACAGTTTTCATACTTGAAAGGTTAACATATAAATGCATTTAATGAATAAAAAAATATGTAATAGTTTATGGGATAGAAATTGTTGAACAAACCCCAAAACTAAGAGGGGGGTTGAATCTGTCTTGAACAAATTTTAACACTTTATTACTTAATTCAAAGTCAACTTTAAACTTTAATCTGATCAATCGTAAAGAAAGATAAACAATGAACACACATGCACAAAAGAACACCAAATTTATGTAGAAAACCCAAGAATTGAAAAACTACAGTGAGAGTTAACTAGCACTATATAAATAGTATTACAATATTTTAGGGCTCATTGTCCAAGGAAGCTCATTACTCCAGAAGGGCTTGTGGATTGAGGATCACTTCCTCAAGGAAAGATACAAAAGACTTGCTAGGGAGATTCACTATCTCTAAGCAAGATACATGAATATATGAGTTGCAATGAATAAGACTTCAATAACACTACATCTCTCAATCACATTTAGATGTAGGTCCTCTTGAATCATTGTCTTAAGAAACCATTAGGCGATTCATCTTGAATACTTCCACTACACTCATGGTCCTTACAACTTCACATTCACCTTTTCCATATTCCACTTTGATTCACACACTTTGCAAATTAACTAGTCTTCTTTATATACCACCCTCATCATCTTGACACATCAATTAAGTTGAATAGAACAAGTAACAAGAGATGATCCCGCAAAATCAGACACAAAACACACTTGTAGTTCAAAATTAGTCTTATCCAAGGGATAGAGAGGACCCATATACACCTAAATACATCATCCAATTTTTGTCCCAAACCTCGCACACACTGGCACACATCCTTTAAGATCAAAAACAGGGTAAGTTGTAGGTAAAATGTGTAGCACATAATTGGTTCGCCTCGAAAACACTTTTTCCAAATGAATTCCACAATGTGTATCCCCACAAGCCATGGAGGAACCCAAACACAACTAAACACATCTTCCTATGTTGGTAGACACCCCCAAAGATGCACCACAAGAAAGAGAACAAGCCCTATCATCCAGATAGCTACCAATTACCCTAAAAAGCAACATCAAACTAAATGCATCAATAAACAATGGGGTGGGTGCAAGAAGTTGGGTCCCAATTCTGCGGAAGGCTGGGACCAAAAAAGTTTGCCACTAGAAACGGGCACCCATTTAGCTTCGGAGCCCCGACCCATAAAAATAAAATGGGTGTACGTTTTGAAAAATGGGTGCCCGTTTAGGATCGGACCACCGTAGAGAAACGGGTGCACGATTTTTAGAAATGGGTACACGTTTCTAAAAATGGGCACCCGTTTCTAAAAACATGTACCTGTTTCTAAAAACGGGCACACATTTCTTAAAGTACTATAAATTTCAAAACGAGTGCTCGTTTTTTGAATTTTAAATAACGGGTGCCCGTTTCATAAAAGATGGAGCGAGAAACACACCCATGCCTTAGTTTTGGCTTCAGGTTAGGCTTGGTGGGACCAAGCCTATGCTTGGACCTCCAAAAAAATGGCCAAGGCACTGGAATACCAGATTTCTACCTTGCCGTAATTTTTTGAAGGTATTCCTGACCGTATTTTTTGATGAAACAAAAACCCATTAGAGTTCTCGTTGTCCTAATTTCAAAAAGGTAAATTTCATAGTGATATGATTAGTTTTACTATTTTTGCATTATTTATTAATCAAAAGTGGTACCTAAATGTAAAATAGTGAGGTTTAGTAAAACTTTAATAACTTTTTTGTTTTTTAGGTATTTTTGAAAATAAATTATATGACATCAATCTAAATACAATTATTTTGAAGATTAAAAAATAAAATAAAAAATATGAAATTTTCATCAAATTATGGTGGTCGTACACCGGATGTTTTGAAAATGTACTTTATAGTCAATTAAACATTAATTAAAATATATATATTCAATAAAAAAATAAGAAAAAATATTCTCATCAATATTTGGTGTATTAGGTATCTTTTCCCAGAAGGATTTGCAAATATTCTTTTATTTATGTCAAAATATGGTGGTCATACACATGTGTGGTATGGTGCTAAAACATGCATTTTGAAAAAGTGGTTTTTAAATATGCCTACTAAAAAGGAATTTATACCATGTGGGTATTGAAATAAATTACATATTTGAAAATTAGACTCCAAGCACTACATTTTCTATTACTAAAGTTTTTTCAGATTCAAAATCTAAGTACCTCAAATTTTGACATCAATCGACAAACAAATTGAAAAATAGGGAAAACACTTCCACTTTTTGCCCAAAAGTGGGACTCAACTTCTTGCACCCACCCAATGCATCCAACACCATGTGGGTCACATAGACATGTTCCATGAACCCTCAAAAATATCTTCATATACTTCTCCCACATTGTCAAGCCAAAATGACCTAGAAAAATCAAACTAGTATTTAATTCTTCATTACCCAAATGCAAGAAAACACCATTAGAAGATAAGACTTCAACAACCACACTTCTAGAAAACTTTATCACCTGAAAGCAAAATGAAGGCATTGCACAAACCTTATAAAAATACCCTCCAATCTTCAACAATAGAAACCTCAATGCAGAGAATTCTCCAGACTAAGCCTAACTAGTCAACACATTGCCAGCATACTATCTTCACCCAAAACATCAACTGCAACACTAGGGACTTGAAAAGATGGGAGTTTAAGTTAAGAACTTAGGAATTCAACAATATGGGATATGGAAATTATACATACAAGGAGTGATCAAATAACTTGATGGATAGATCCATAATTTTGCAACTATGAAGAAGAGAAGATTTTTTGAAGAGATTTTAATTCTATTCTTTACTATCAATTATGTTTAAATGAGTACTATTGTAATGCTAAGGGGGTGTTAGTGTATACACTTTAATACAAATTAACATAAAAGTTTACTATTTATGGCTTTAAGTTGTAAATGAAGGTAGCTCATGTATATGTGTTGTTAATATTCTCTGAGTTGTAGTAACTATTGAGTTAAATTAGGGAAGCCTAGTTTTATTGAAGATTAGAAGGACTTTCACTAGATATTTATGTATTTTGTTATTATGTATCATTATTTTATTTATAATTAGATCAATAAAAACTTATAGAGTTGAAGAACTACTTTAACTTATATTATTTTAAATAATTTTTATTTTTTCTATGCCTAAAGTTCGACACATTAGTTAACCAATGAATATGGCATATATTAGTGTGTCGTGTTGATTGTTAGACACCAATCCAATAATTATTGTACATATTAAAATTGTATTTATTTTGATAGGAAATTTATAAATTTAGAAGGTACTTATGTTCTTCTTTTATTTTGCATTACCAATTCTCATCTTTTGTTCAAACTATTTGGTAGTGTATATGGTGAAAATGGATAGTGAAAACAATAATATTAAAAGACTAACAAATATCCAACCACAAAACCCTAGCCTAACAATGAAAATGATCCACCATACACAAATGAAGATACCTAAGACCATGCAAATAAATAAAATACACCAAGATATACCATTCACATTTCTAATAGGGTTTCAATCTCCATTTCTTCCTATCTCCATTGATCTTGTTTGATATATTTGCTCTTAGATTTTATGTGTGCACAAGAGATCAACAAAGAACAGATTCTGTTTGATAGCTTGATCGCAAGAAGGCTTGATTGGAGCAGTCATTAGCTAGTTGGATTGATTAGACGCATTGATTAGGGTTGAAAAGGGAGAGGGAATCGTCTTATATAGAGAACACTGTAAGATATGGAGGGATAAGATTAAGAGGTGTAAAGACGAATGGTCAGCTAGGATTAAAGGGTAGGTAGAGGAAATAATTAAATGATAAAGGGGGTAGGTAAGAGAATAATTACGAGATGAATGACTTGTCATGGGTAGAAAAGGCTACTAAATTAATTAATGAAATAAATATTTATTTAATTAATAAAGGAAGTGGGATCAATTAAATAAATAAAATGTTTATTTAATTTAGGAAAAAGGACAATTTAAATAAATAAAAGTATTTATTTAAATGACGAAAGGCTTAGAAAGGGCTAAAGTGAATTAATTAAATAAATAAAGATTTAATTAATTAATAGAATAATTAGGATTTGTGTAGGGGAAAAAGTGAGACTAACTATGGAAACCTTAATCCCACTCTCATACACACTCATGGAATACGAAAGAGCCTAGGGAGGTAACGCACGTCGGCTACTTCTAAGGAGAAAGAGAGAGTTGCGGATTACCTCTTAGGTTTTCTATTCCTTTTCTCTAAATGGGAGAGAGGAATGGTGCACAATGCAATCTAACCTAGAAAGAAAGTAAGAAAGAAAATCCTATTCTGAGAATGCAGATCAAAGACCAACCGATACACTACTGAAAAGTACAGACCAGAAGACAAAATCAAAGGTGCACCTATGTCTGAATTTTGGGCATAAATGTCCAGGACCAGGGTGCCACGCCACAATCCGGATTCTACAATACTAGAGTTGCAACTGACAGGAGGGATTCTGAGGTATGTAGGTCTTGCTGACAGAGGGCAGGACCATGGCACCACGCCACTATCCTAGGCAAGACCAAGGTACCATGCCCCTATCTCCTTGACAGATTTCTACACTTCTGAGACTTCTGGGTGGTGTTGATGCCTTTTCCAGATCTCAAACTGCCTCTGGATTCTTGTTTCTGCACCTATAACTGAAAAGGGAAGGTTTGGGGTGGCTATATAGGGTTTTTCCAAGTAGTGAAACCCCCATGTTGGTGATTTCCAACTCCATGAATAGTCGATAATGTACTAAAAATGTGTGTGCAAGAACCTTGTGTATGTGCAAGATCCTAAGAATGAAAGTAAACAACCTAGAGCAACTCTAAAGACTAAACCATAATTTCTTATAATTGACAAAGTAAATTCTCTAAATCCACAATGCAAAGTGATCTAAAGTATGAATGTAAATAAAAATGAAGCTTATGCAAAGAAATGAAACCATACCCAAACCCAAGGGAGAGGTACAAGCCAATCGTTAGTCGGTGATCTCCTATTGTTCTTCTACATCTTCTAATGACCCCAATTGATAAAATGATTCTTGATGAATGTTTGATGGATGAATGTTGAATGTTGTTGAAGACTTCAAAGATCTACTCTTTCATTGCAAAGAAGGCTCTAATGCTCCAAAAACCTATTCTTAGATTCTTAGAAGAAGACTCCTTCAAATGAAGAAAGAGAGCTCTTAAGTATGAAACCCTAGATCTTAATTTCATGTTTATGCCAACCTAGGATTTTAATTTATCATTGATATTTGGGGGTTAAGCATTATATATCATAGGATTGTGCTCCCTAAATTTCGAGAAAAAAAGTCGCAGACCATGTGCATTCCTGCCACGGTCCAATCAAATTTTCACCAAATTTTTGAGACCGTTAGATATGATGATATTAGAGCACATCCCAAAGTTACAACTAATTTTGAGATGTTTCAATATGCGAAATCAGACCTAAACGGTCAAATAAGACACAATTAGGGTTTATGATTAAATGATTCATTGGAGGAATATGATGAAAAGGGGCACACTTAGGGTAAAGGGCCCAAATTTGTAATGTGCAAAGTGATGAGACATGACCTTATATTTAATTAAATTAATTAATTAAATTCTTAAAGGGGAATGAGAAATGCAAGATGCAAGACACACTGAGGTGAGTGCTAACCTAAGTGTGAAATTGTACACCCTAGCAAGGGTGTACAATTTACGACACTACATTTAGCCCCCACTTTAGCGGTCATATGACACTATGAGAATATGAAAGATAAAGTACAAAAAAGTAAACATCATTTGAAAAATGATATATCCATAAGTTGTCGAACGAAGCCCCCAATTGTATCTGCAGTACATAGTTAGGAATCACACCCTACAAAACCACATGTTAGATCACAAAATCACCTAATCCTTACTAAGGAAGGTGATGAAATTCACAGGTAGCTATATGCCCCCCCTATTTTGACTTTCTTATTTGTGAGGTGAAACAGGGTATCATGTTTTCCACAACGAATTGTGATAAAGATTGTCATGAAGCAAGTTCACAACAAGGCTTGACTACTCATCCAAGCATATTGTGGAACTAACGCGGAGTGAAAGGGTGGACTCATGATTCCAATACCATCAAGGGTGCAAGAATCAGAGCTTCCTAGCTCAAGATATGATAGATTGAAGAAAAAGTGCAAAGATTAGGGTTTTAACTTAAAAACATAAAGTCAAAAAGTGCATGAAACATAAATATGAAAGGGACACCTTCATTTGTCACTTTCTAACTTTTTGGCACTGAGGAGCCCACATACAAGCCATCATTCCTCAACGATGACCTGAGCGACCTACAGGGATGGAGATCCTATGTCAGTCCATACTCGTCAGTCGACTGCTCGATGAGGTGAGTTGACCTTTTGTTGACTGCATTTGACTTTTTCATGTTTTCATAGTTTGCAGAAGTGATAATGTCATCACCTAGTCCAGTCTGGAGCCCTCCCTTTGGACACCTAGGGGTCCTAGGGTTCCCTGGTCCTCCTAGGGTACCATGGTCCCCTCTTGGCGTCATGGTCCCTTCTGGGCGCCATGGTCCCAGTAGGGCACCCTGGTCCCATTAGAGGAGAGAATGTTAGATATCGATCCGATCGAACAGAGAAGGATTACAAGAGAGAGAAGGTTTATGCTATGGGGAGAGTGATACATAATGAGACGAGGGGTCACATCATGGTCAGTTGGCTCCTACACCCTACTAGCGAGGTTCCATTGGTGAGGTGACTCATGATTGCGACCCTTACATTAGTTGTGTGCCCTAATGGGTGTGACACACATATGCACTGAGGACTCATCTACGACATACGAGTCATGGAGAGACATAGGAGAGTATACTCTTGGAGTTGGAGCATGTTTGATCATCTCTATCATGACCTTGGGGAGTATGTGTTTGGAAAGGGATGCAGCCTGATGACATCCACACTACTACAGGTGTGGATGTTTGAGCATTTTACCCACACTAGACCTAGTGGAGCTCCCATAAAGCTAGTCCCAGAGTAGCCTAGGGTATTTTCTTATCCTCTTATCTGAGTGGGGATTCAGCGATCTCCTGTATTGGAGGTTAAGTTTGGATAGATTGACAGTGGGTGGTATCATATGGAGACCCTACCTCAAGATGTCCATGTGGGCAAGGCTACGTAGACAGATGTTCAACATGCAAAGGAACTATCTACTAGAGGGACGGTATAGCCACATGGTCATTCCCTTCTACTTTGACCGAGTTTGGTGATAGTTTGGGTTTGAACAATGTGTTCCTACTAACATTCCTGTATACATGCAACAATCATGAGTGATGTCAAGGCTAGGATTCATTCCTAGGCCTACTAGTGATGAGATCGACATCACAGATTCAGATGGGTTAGATCAGGACACATCGACAGATTATATAAATGATTTAGGCATGCAACAATGGTACATCATATGGTGGGGGAGGACATACCCTAGAGGTAACCACAAACCATGGATATAGTCATGAGACGAAGAGCAATTCGATGCATCTGAGGAGGATTCAGATGATCAAGATAACGACATAGAGGAGCAGGAGGCAGGCAGATATGAAGACAATCCTAATACCAAAGAGGGAAATTAGGGATGGAGATGATGAGGAGGATGAGGAAGAGGAGGACGAGGAGGATGAGGACGAGGACGAGGAGGATGAGGATGAGTCAGGTACAATTTATCACTCGAGGGAGGATACTAGAGCCCTAGATCCACCGAGTCTCCCACTATAGGCAGAGAGGGATTCCAAAAGGGATCCCGATCCTAGTCACCACTGGCCCACATCTATTGTACAGAGACTGTATGAGTGTGGAGATCCTTGAAGGCCCTAGTCTCAGGCGGTCACTGTCCATGATCCCTACTAGCGAGAGGGAGATCTAGGTAAGGTGCCCTATTTCTGATTAACATATGCATCTTACTGTAGCGTCCTAAAATTGCAACACTTGCAATTTCGACTGCATTTCGGTCTTCACGATGGCGATGCAACACGCAACCTGAATGGAGACCCCGAAACCTGTTTACGACACCAAAAACTGCATTTTTCAAGCACCCTGGCCTGATCCTCCTTGCACCCTGCTGTCTCAGGAGGTGGGACCAGAGCGCCCAGCGCCCTAGTCCCTGGCCCTATTTTGGGCCCGGTCTCTTATGGGACTTCGGGTCTTTTTGTTTGCAAATTGGAAATTATCTTTCCTGGTCGGCCTAAGGTCGGGAAAATCAGTCTTTCGGCCCTAATTCACAAGTATATAAACTACATTTTCCTCTCCCATTTGGGTAGATGAAAAGAAGAAGGACATATGTGTACAAGCGTGGAAACAATATTCAAACATTCAAGCATTCAAGCATTCAAGCATTCTTTCAAGCAATTGATCATTCCAAGTCTCCATTCAAGGCTAAGTGTTGCATTCAAGACAAGGATTCAACCATTAAAGAGGAGATCACATACTACAACATACAACATACAACAAACAACAACATCTATACCTTCGCACATAAGGATACAAACATCCTTACAACAAGGTATTAGTACTTGTTTTACATTACAGTCATTTACATTTACAGCATTTCTCATTTCTTGGTTAATTCCAAAACCGGGGTTTGACCTAAAGGCAAACCCCTAATCCCTAACCCCCCAATCATCTTCACTTTTCTGTGTGTAGGTTGCAGGTACGCGGCTAAAATTGAAGATCTGGAATCCTTGTGCAAAGACGAACAGATCCCCCTTCATTTCGCGGATTTTTCGGAGGACCGTGTGCACGCTAGGCGCCATCGTCCTGTCAACTTTTGCTCAAATTTGCAGGACAGTGCCGTATCAACATTTCACTACTAATTCTAGGTCCGCAGCTTCATCCTATATCCCTATCTCAGTTTATAAGCGAATCTTTCTCACTTTCTATGCATTCCTAGCTTAATCATTCTATGCACATTCTTTACAAAAGAGGGTAGCCTTGCTGTCTTAACCCTTGACACTCATTTAGCATCCAATATTGCCTTGTGTGGGATTGGATCTTGTGGGTTTCAACCCCTCTTTTGAATGTAAAGTCTCCTTAAGTGAAAACCATCAACCCTAGCAACCTCCCTTCTCTCTCCTTGGAGTTAGAAGAGGGGAGAGCAACTACGGTTCGATCGATTTTCCGCTTTACATTTTGGTGAACCCGACGTGAACATCCTTTCTGATTATTCATGGTTAGATCTGAAAATTGGCTGCCTTGATTACATTTCCATGTTTAATTTTTTGCAAATTTTAGAGGTTAATTGCATAAAAACCCTAAATTTTCTTTTGAGCTTGCAAAATGTTTAATTGTTAATGCTTGCTTCAGATCTGCCCTTCTATTACAAATTATCAATTCATATTTGTGCTTCAATTTTGAAAATTAAGTGGTTAAGTGTCAAAACCCTAATTTTTGAAACCCTCTTGATTCAACCTTTGTCCGACAATTTCACTGATCAAAACATCTCCAATTCAGCTGTAACTTTGGATTCCGCAATAAAATCACAATATCTTTCATCCCTGAAAATTTGGAAAAAAGTTGCGAGGACCGTGTGCACTCCAAGTGCCATCGTCCCCGACATTTTTTCCAAAATTTCAGGAGCAAGATCTTACTGTATTTTCCTGCTAAAATCCAAAATTTTGGCTGATTTTATCAATTATAACACTTTCAAAATTACAGTCAAAGTTGGTCTTGTGATTGCTTGCATTAAGGCTTCTAATCATTCAAAAATTGTTGAAATTGAAATTTTGTGTCAAAAGTGTGTTCTTACTGTCCTAAATCTGAAAAGTGTGTTTGCATTCATTCGAAATTTCAATGCTTTATTCAAATTCTTGCAATTTGTGACTTTTGAAATTAAGTGCTTAATTACAACAACTTTGATTTCTGCTTTCAAAATTGAATTTTGCGTGAAATTGAGTCAATTTTTAAATTTCAAAACTTGCATTGCTTTTGACATTCCCTCTAAAATCATAAAATTCAAAATTTCAGTTTCCCTCTCTGTTTCAAAATTCAAATTTTGCATTTTTCAACAATCTTGGTAGGGTTCAATTTTGAGATTGCAACTTTAATTTGGCCTATCTACAGATCGTAAAATCACTCAATTTTTTCAGATTAGCTCTAAAATCATCATACCTTTCATCCCTGCAAATTTCGAAAAAAGTTGCAAGGACCGTGTGCACTCTGAGCGCCACGGTCCCGGACATTTTTTCCGAAATTTCGAAAGACTGTCGTAATTGCATTTAACAACTTAAATCCAGAAGATTGGCTGATTTTACTGAAAATTGCTACCTCTAAATTCAAAATCTTCTCTCTCTTTCTAGTGCATGAGTTTTACAACAATAAGCCCTACTTACACTATTCCTGTTAGACGAAGCCGTAGAATTAAGTCTTTCCGAGGTTTAACTACCGAGGAGATGGAACCTAATTTGAATAGCCTTTTTAACGAGGACATGGGTAATTCCTCTAATCCTCCTAATGATGAAGAAGCTCTCCATGAGGTTTCTGTAGAACAACTTTCGAAATTGGATAATCAATTTGACGATTTTCGACAATGGATGTCTCATGAATACCCCGATAGTCAAGCTCTTCCTTTAATTGAGGGTCTAAAACATATGCTTCAAAGTGATAAGAATGGAATTGATATTTTGCGTGGTATTGCACACATTGTGGATTCGAATGTGATGCCTATGAAGAGTTGTGCCGAAACTTTAGGTTATACACAACCTCCTACACAAGTAAATCATTCTATTCCTTTGACAACTTCTATTGCTAGCATACCTACCTTTACATCAAACATAATGACTACTTCTATACAAGATATTCTGCCTATGATCACCAGTCATGGGGGCAATCCCTCTTCTTCAATTAACCCTCTTCCTTCATTCAATCCGACTTCTTCATTCATTCCTTCTATGAGTGTTCCTATTACATCTTCACAAATGAACATGACGCAAGGGGGCAATTCATTCAATCATTCCATTCCTCCTTGTAGTGTTCCTCCTTTCCAATCATCTCCTATGACTAACTATCATAGTGTCCCGCCACCTTACTCTTTACCTTCTTTCAATAACATAACACCTCCATCTCAATCTAACACATCTAATATGAATTCTTCGACTGAAGCGACCATTAACAATCTTGCACAAACTGTCTCTTCTTTACAGCAACAAATTGCCTCTATGAATCAATCTAAGTTTAGTGTGCCCACATTTGATGTTGCGAGCCCACTTTCTCTTGACATTGTTCGAGCTATCCCTCCTAAACATGTTGAAATCCCGCATTTGGAGCTTTATAATGATAAAGGTGATCCTCTAACACATGTTAAGACTTTTCAAACAATATGTACCGATTTTGCTTATGACCAAAGGTTGCTTGCGAAACTGTTTACTAGAACATTAAGAGACAAAGCCCTACAATGGTATTGCTCGTTGCCTTCTTATTCTATTACTTCTTTTGAACAACTTGCAAATGCTTTCATTCAACAATTTCAAAACAATATAAGTCCTAAAGTTACTTTGATTGATTTAATGCATTGTAAACAAGGTGTTAAAGAAAAAGTGACTGATTTCATTGGTAGATATATGCATTTGTATGCTCAAATTTCTTTTCCAGTGCCTGACAATGATATTCAAAGAATCTTTATTTCTAATTTACAAAAAGATATTCGAGACAAACTTCTATTTTCTGAGTTTACTTCTTTCCAACAGTTGTGTGCAACTCTTCACAATTATCAACTGACTGTGAGTCAAATGGAACAATCACATCCTATGGCTCCGAGTGATAAGGGTGATAGCAATCAACAACCATTTGGAAAGTTTAAACCGAACAGAGATTCCATCAAATTCAATGAAAACATCATCAACAACAATGTGAATGCAGCATCAGGTGTGCCTCCTATTTCTAAGTTTTTCAAGAAAGAAAGAAAGTATACTCCTTTGAATGAATCATTGCATAGTATTATGAATAAGTTATTGGAACAAAATGTGCTTACTCTTCCTCCTATAAGGCAAATTGATCCTACAAAGATTACTTCAACTTATTTTGATAACAAAGCTTTTTGTCAATTTCATCGTCAGCCTGGGCATGATACTGAAAAATGTTTTTCTTTAAAGGGTAAAATTCAAGATTTGATTGATAATAATACTATTTCTATCTCTGGAGTGAATGATAAAGGCAATACATCTGTAGCTCCTCCTAACCAAAATCTTCAGATTTTTACTGATCCATTACCTTCTCATACCTCTAATGATTCCTCTCTCTCATCTGATGGTCTTGTGTCTATGACTCCGAATGTGATTAACTTTGTAGAGCAGCAAGAAATCCCTAAAGAACCTTCCATCACATTTGATTCTAGTGAAACTATCAGGGCACCTGATGGTCCTTTATACATAGTTGCAAAAGTTAAGAATACACCTTGCCATGGAGTGCTTATTGATCCTTCGTGCATGGTTAATGTTATTACTGAAGAATTTCTTTTTACTTTGCAATTGAATCAAGTGATCTATGACAAAACAGATGTGATTGTGAAATTATTTGATGCATTTTCTTCTCCTGCAATTGGTTCTATTACATTACCTATTGAGGTCCATAACAAATCCCTTGATGTGAACTTTGCTATTATTCCTTCATCCGAACAATTTCGTGTGAAGCTTGGTTATCCTTGGCTATCTTCCATGAAAGCTATTGCTTCTCCTATTCATAAATGTTTAAAATTTCCCCATAATGGTGAAGTTGTTACTGTTAATCATAGTCTCTTTAAACCAGCTGAAAGAACTTCTAGCGTTCCTATTGATTACTTTTGGCCTAAACAATTCCAATCCCTTGCTCCGCGAAGTGATCATCTTTTCAAATCTTATCAAAAGTGGAAAACAGATATGATCCTATCTCTAAGTGAACCTAGAACACCTAAACTTGATATTCCTATCGTTCTTGAGAAGGAAGTTCTCCCTTTGAAAGATAAAACTAATGTCTTTCCTCAAGAAGATTCCCAACCCATCCCTATGGATGTGACTATGTCTATGCCTAATAAACCTTCTAAAAGTAGACCTATACCTCCTCATCATGATGGACTTGGTCTTCTTCCTAAACCAAACATTCCTCCTTTATATGGAGCAATTCCTCCTCCTTCCTTTTATAGAGAGAAGAGACCTTCTTCTTCTCCTATTATCCAGCCTAAGAGACCACAACCTAAACACCCAAGTGATAAGGATGAGAACATTCCTCCTCCTCAATCTTCTCCACTTCCTACTAAGACTAGACGAAATCGTTCTGCACGTGAACGCCGACGAAAGCATCGTCTTAGAGCTCAAGCGGCTGCTTCTCAAACTTTGCAATCTCCAAAAACACCTTCAACAAGCATTATTCCATTTTCTCCAAAATCTCCTAAACATAAGATGCATGATGGTCTTGATCCTGTGCGAGTTAAAGATCCTATTTTTATAAATATTGATGATACTATAGATGAAAATGTTATTCATGATGAACATGTTACTCCTCTTGCTTCTGATAGTGAATATGAACTTGTTGATATTGATAACCATTTATCTAACGAATTTTCTAAAGCACTTATCCTAGCTCCTAGACAAGAACAACGTGGCTTGGAACATGAACATAGCCCTTGTTTGGATCTTGTGATACCTCCATCTGCTGTGTTGGATGTTCCTCCTCTAGCGTGTTCCCTGCCTTCCCGAAACATTGATCAGCAAGATCGGGGGGTAGATGACGTGCTAGACTAGTTTCATTAGCATAGCAGATTCTCTCCTCCTCTCTTTTGTTACTTCTTCTATGTGTTATCCTCATTCTTCTATTTGTTGTCCTTAGTGTTGTCTACTTGAGGACAATGCAAAGCATTGAGATCTCTTTTGGTCTCTCTCATGTTGACTCAAAAGACACATTTGTTCCCTTCTTCTAGGTGACCTTCCTTGATTGGGGAATGAAGAACAATTATGCATACATACATATGATATATATACATGACTTATCATATAGCATACTGACCCTGAGGAAAGCGAAGTCACCTTGTGCTTTGTGTCTATTATCCTTGGGTTTATCTCACACTTGGGGGCTAAATCTTTCTGATAACGTGCTCCTTTCCTTCTCATTTCTTATGTGTATCACTACGTTAAAACAATCACCCTCGTTGAGGCGTGTGTGATCGCTTTAACGTAGGGGGGCATACACCCTGTCTATCCTTTTAAGATACTTGGAAATTTCTTGGCGAACTTAGCTTTGCCTTGAAAATTTTTGGTATTTCTTTTGCATGACTCATAGTGAGGGAACCTTACTACTGACAGTCATGGTTCTCCCTCATGATCTTCCCTTTTACTTTGTCAATCGAAGTCGTAAGATCCTTAGTCCACTGGGGGCTTGGTGTGTCTTGCCTCCTTGACGTGGTGAAAGTCTTTCAATGTTGTTTCCTTGTACTTTACCAAAAGTATGAGCATACATACTCCCGCTAAAGTGGGGGCTAAATGTAGCGTCCTAAAATTGCGACACTTGCAATTTCGACTGCATTTCGGTCTTCACGATGGCGACGCAACACGCAACCTGAATGGAGACCTCGAAACCTGTTTACGACACCAAAAACTGCATTTTTCAAGCACCCTGGCCTGATCCTCCTTGCACCCTGCTGTCTCAGGAGGTGGGACCAGAGCGCCCAGCGCCCTAGTCCTTCAGGACCAGGGCGCCCAGCGCCCTGGTCCCCCAGGACCATGGCGCCCAGCGCCCTAGTCCCTGGCCCTATTTTGGGCCCGGTCTCTTATGGGACTTCGGGTCTTTTTGTTTGCAAATTGGAAATTATCTTTCCCGGTCGGCCTAAGGTCGGGAAAATCAGTCTTTCAACCCTAATTGACAAGTATATAAACTACATTTTCCTCTCCCATTTGGGTAGATGAAAAGAAGAAGGACATATGTGTACAAGCATGGAAACAATATTCAAACATTCAAGCATTCAAGCATTCAAGCATTCTTTCAAGCAATTGATCATTCCAAGTCTCCATTCAAGGCTAAGTGTTGCATTCAAGACAAGGATTCAACCATTAAAGAGGAGATCACATACTACAACATACAACATACAACAAACAACAACATCTATACCTTCGCACATAAGGATACAAACATCCTTACAACAAGGTATTAGTACTTGTTTTACATTACAGTCATTTACATTTACAGCATTTCTCATTTCTTGGTTAATTCCAAAATCGGGGTTTGACCTAAAGGCAAACCCCTAATCCCTAACCCCCCAATCGTCTTCGCTTTTCTGTGTGTAGGTTGCAGGTACGCGGCTAAAATTGAAGATCTAGAATCCTTGTGCAGAGACGAACAGATCCCCCTTCGTTTCGCGGATTTTTCGGAGGACCGTGTGCACGCTGGGCGCCATCGTCCCATCAACTTTTGCTCAAATTTGCAGGACAGCGCCGTATCGACATTTCACTACTAATTCCAGGTCCGCAGCTTCATCCTATATCCCTATCTCAGTTTATAAGCGAATCTTTCTCACTTTCTATGCATTCCTAGCTTAATCATTCTATGCACATTCTTTACAAAAGAGGGTAGCCTTGCTGTCTTAACCCTTGAAACTCATTTAGCATCCAATCTTGCCTTGTGTGGGATTGGATCTTGTGGGTTTCAACCCCTCTTTTGAATGTAAGGTCTCCTTAAGTGAAAACCATCAACCCTAGCAACCTCCCTTCTCTCTCCTTGGAGTTAGAAGAGGGGAGAGCAACTAGGGTTCGATCGATTTTCCGCTTTACACTTACCTGCTTTAGATTTGATGATATAGAATGTTAATTGTTAGACAGTTGAAATAACTAGAAGACAACTGAGAGTGGGGGGGGTGAATCAGTTGTCACATATTACCGAAACCATTAGCATTTAAAACTTTAATACCAGAACCCAAAAAATTAATATTGGAATGCTTAAATTAAATACTGGAATAGCAGTTAAACCAATTAAGCATAAACAATAATCACAGAATAAACACCATTCACATGACACCAAGATTTGTATGTGGAAAACCCGGTAAAGGGAAAACCCACGGTGGGAAGGCTACCCATAGTCAGATAATACTTTTGCAGTAAGTATGTGAATTATAATTGAGGGCCCTGCACTTGCAAGAAGGCCAATAGCCTAGAGCACACTGCTCATCATAAAAGGAGTCCCAGTGACTACATAGAAAACCATACTACAATCCAGAGAAGTGGTGAACTACAAAAGATTGCATCTCCTATGCCTAAGTATAGTTTCGGTTAAGCTCTACCAGAGGACTAAATCCTCTTACATAAACCCAATTCGATCTCCATTAACCAATTCCTCTACCTAAATGATATTACATTATTCGCACATTACATATCCATTTCCCATAACCATTCCCATGATGATCTACAATGAGATCTTACATCTATATATACAAACCATCGACCATAAACAACCAGGTCGGTCACTAGACAATAAACCTATAGACACCTAAAATTGTCCTATCTAATGAAATAAATATCTTTATTTATTTAATTATTTTAGCCTAATTATTCTATTAATTAAATAAATCTTTAGTTATTTAATTAATTCAGTAATCCTCTTCTAAGCCTTTTCTTATTTAAATAAATACCTTTATTTATTTAAATTATCATTTTTCCTAAATTAAATAGATACTTTTATTTATTTAATTAATTCATTATCCTTTTCTACCTATGACCCATGTCAGTCATCTCTTAATTCCTACACTAACTACCCTCTCATTATTTTCTTATTTTCTCTACCTACCCTCTAATCCTAGCCGACCATTTATCTTTTGTTGGTATTTTGGATATGTTGATATGGTTTTGTCATCGATGTCAACACTTGATGTCAACAACTTATCAACTCTAGCAACATTCACCGGCAGGAAAACCCTAACACCGACATCAGCAGACTCTACAACAATATTCTATCCACTGGCAGGTTATATTGTTTACAGGCACTTGGAATGATATGAAGGACACTTGGTTGTGCTGAAGACATCGTTTGAACACCTTGTCTTGAAGAATTGTTCATTGGTACATACAAGTTTGCATATTTGCTTTCACCGGCAAAATAGGTCCAGAATAGGTACTAGCATACTTATCTATTTTAGATCAGTATGACACATTATGAAGATAATTTAATTATGTTGTAAATGGATTAAGCCGACATGTTGAATTAGTTATTGCATCGGATATTGTTTTGTAAATTAATTTTATTGTAAAATCTTCTTAGAGCCGACCTACTAAAATTGGTCCTAAGTTATGGTATATGTAAGATCTTATTTGTAAGATCGAAGTGTGGAAGTGTGGATTGTGGATTGTGAAACAAAGAAGGGATATAAGAGAATAAGCAGAGCTATACATGCAAACATCATCTAAAGATTGAAGGAAGGTATTTTTGAAAGACAGACAGAACTCCACCGGTACTGAATCCAGCATATGAAGATGCTATATTGAAGCAATACATTTATCATTGGATTTAACCATCCAATTGTAGTCAGTGTGACTCCCATTTGTGATTGAGCAGTGAGCTCTAGGCGCTTGGCCTTTCTACATGTGCAGACCCCATTTTTGTACACATACTATCTGCAGTAGTATCATCTGATTGTGGGTAAGGTTTCCCACAGTGGTTTTTCCCCTTATAGGGTTTCCACGTACAAACTTTGGTGTTATGTGTTGTGGATGCTTTTATCTTTATGTTCCATGCATTATTCTTTACCGGTACTACAATTAACTAATAAACTGTCTACCGGCATAAAGTTTGGTTTACCGGTATTAAGCATTAAAATTGGTTAAGTTATTTTTGGTTTAAGTTTGTTGGACAACTGATTCACACCCCCCCCTCTCAGTTGTCTCTGGGACCTAACATCTTTTACACCTCTCAATCTTATCCCTCCATTTCTTAAAGTGTCTTCTATATAAGACGATACTCTCCTTCAATATCAACCTCGACTACTCTACGCTTTCGAACTTTCATATGCAATCAAGCCTACTTGCAACCACATTTCTGTTCTTTGTTGAGCTCTTGTGCACACATAAAATCTGAGAGCAAATATATCAAGCAAGATCAATGGAGATAGGAAGAATGGAGATTCAAACCCTATTGGACATGTGATGGTATAATCTTTGTGATTTCATTTGATTTGCATTATCTTAGGTAATCTTCATATGTTATGGTGGATCTTTGTTGATTGTTAGGCTAGGGTTTTATAGTTGAATTCATTTAGTCTTTCAATGTTGTTGTTATCCACTTTCACCATAAACATTTTGGCATGCCCCATGGGACATGGATTTTTGTTAGATCTGTGTTTTTTTGCAGTTTTTTCT
Source organism: Cryptomeria japonica (assembly GCF_030272615.1). Classification (NCBI taxonomy): domain Eukaryota; kingdom Viridiplantae; phylum Streptophyta; class Pinopsida; order Cupressales; family Cupressaceae; genus Cryptomeria; species Cryptomeria japonica. The sequence goes on along the minus strand of NC_081408.1, from coordinate 4,529,708 downwards.
AACCCTATATTACTGTTTTGTAAAACAACTTGGAGAATAACCTCGTGCAGCTAGGGTTTTGGACATAAAATCAAGATCTTAAAGAGATTTGATCTGATATGATCTCACAAACGGCTTCAAATTTTTGCACCAAATTTTGTTGGCAGGTTGAAGACAGTATCAAGAGCTCTCAATCAAAAATTCAGAATTTTTGGAGCACATTTGCATTTCCCATGAATATTTTGTGAATTTTCATAAAAAAATAATTTTGAGAGCAAATGAGAAAATTTTTTGGATTTTGTTACATTTTTGGAAATCTCTCTAAATTATACATAGGGTCTATTTTTTGTGATTTTAATGTTGATGCAAAATATTTCCTAAAAAATCGGATCTTTAAAAATTAGCATTTTTCATTAATTTGATTAAATCTCACAAACAACTTTGCATTTTGGTATCAATTTTTTTTTGCAGGTCAATAACATTATCAGCGGTGCTCATCAAACAAATCAGATATTTTGGAGTATATTTGAACTTTCTATGATTTTTTTATGTATTTTCATAAAAAATTAATTTTGAGAGCAAATGAGCAAATTTTTTGGATTTTCTTACATTTTTGGAAATCTCTCAGAAGTATACACAGGATCAGTTATTTGTGATTTTACTTTTGATGCAAAATATTTCCTAAAAAATTGAATCTTTGAAAATTAGGGTTTTGCATTATTTTTCTCATATCTCACAAACCGCTTGGATTTTTTGTAGAATTATTTTTATACAGATTGGGAATGGTATCAGGAATTTCCAATAAAAAATTTGGATTTTTGGGATCAATGTTGCATTTTCTATTAATTTTATATGATTTTTCATAAAAAATTAATTTTTAGAGCAAATTAGCAAAAATTTTCGCTTTTCTTACATTTCTGGAAATTTCTTGAAATTTTACAGGCGCTGTGTTTTTTATGATGCAAAATAACTTATGGAAAATTAAATCTTTGAATTTGTCAAAAAAACACATTGTTGAAGGCCCCCTATTTCACAAAGCCTTTTGGATCTAAAATTTACCTAACTTGTGTGCTTGCAGAAGGGGTATTATTGTAAAACTACTAACAAAATTTTGTTGCAAAATTTTGGCAAGGGTTTTCTTTTGATCTTCATTGTGTGCTTTGATTTCATAGATTATCAAACACTTCAATTGGTGCACTAAAATTGAACTAGTGTCTTTTGTGTCTTGAGTAATAGGCTCTTTTTGTTTAATCTCTAGAGGCCCTGTCTCTCTGTGTGGTCATTAGGACTACTAGTGAGGAGAGAATGACCCAAGTGGTAGTGAGGAAAACCCACCTCTTCCAAAGCACTATAAATAATTGTATCCATTGTGAAAGCCATGGGTAATGTGTGCTGATTAGTTCATAATGAAACTATGTCTCCCCATAAACCTGTTTGATCAAATTCATTTGATCATTTGTAGGGCGTAACCCCTACCGGCTGGGAGCCTTCTATATTTACAAAGCTGAAAGTGTCGCATGTATGGTCACACGAGCGGATGCCCTTACTAGCACCTTTTTGTTTTAGAAAGCCAAAATCCTTCTAGTTGTTGGGGCAGGAGGTCGGACCTCTGGAGCGGCCCACACACATATAGTTCTTAGTAGAGATACAAAGTTCACCATAGGGAGTTTTTGTGGGAACCGATGCTTGGCTTCTTCAGAGAAGTGAGTGCCGAGGGTGGAGCCAATGGGGTCAAGCATCTAAGTATCCACTCTAAATAGCGTAGCCTTGGGGGAAACCCCATGTGAGATCAACAACTATTGTCCTGGCCAACCATAATAATTGTGCTTGTCTTCTTTTCAACATTCAAACATTCAAGACCAAACATCATAACATTGTGTCTTTTGTATCTTCAAGTGTATGCAAAACATTTTTACATCAAACAACACACTTTTCTTTGAGTCATTTTGAGTCTAAACACTTGAAAACATTGAGTGCTCATCAAAATTGTGTCCTCTTGCCATGAAAAATAGTCACAAATTCAGATTTGGTCACAACAAACAACTTCACAAATTAGAAAAATTTAGAGTCCATCAAACAAGAGCAATCAGTTTCAGAATTCTTGAGCTTCCTAAGTTATTTCTTTGGATTTTCATCTAACATTCAACCTACCTTTGGGTCTCACAAATTCCATCATTTCTTTACACCATGCATTACATTCACATTTGTCTAAACGTGATTCAAAAGGTCACTTGCTTGTCTTCATCTGACTTTGTCAACACACTACATACAACAACATTTTGCTAAGTGGTCCCTCATCAAGGTCTATCACCTTTGGGTTGAATTTGGTCTTACTTAAAGTCAAGGTCAACTTACATCATCAAGAGAAACTATCATCTCTTTGGAAGCCACACCTACTCCACTACATACATACTTGGTCTTACACTTTGGACATTGCAAGTACACCTCATATTCATTTACATTCCATTCAACTCTTGGTCTTCCATAATCTTTCCATTTTCATCTAGTCCCACACATCTTGGTCAAGACCTAGTTCATGGTTGAAACTCGTTCCCAAAAATCTAGGAGAGAAGCTAAAGAGGCTCAAGAGTCAGTAAACATGAGTGCCTATGAGTATGGCAATGCTGTCTTTTTCAATTCTAATCATACCACATTACCTGTCATGGACGCTTATAGAAACATTCTAAATATTGAGAACATGGACACTACAAACAACAATGATACACACAATGACAACATGGATAAATTTTCCATAGATTCAGCAGAAGTGGAAGACTCCATTATGGATCCCCATTTTAATCGATTGGTTGAGGAAATCATGAGAAGAGATAGACAATATTTCTTACAAGTAATGGTGCAAAGTGGAGCCAAGATTCCTCATGATTTTGACATGTCTCAAATAATGGAACATCGACCTTTGCAAGAACCTCACCTCAACATGGATCAAAGGAGGCCTAATAGTGGAGGAAATAGAGGACCACATATGGTTCCTGAATCACCAACATCTTTGTTTCAAAAACCTGAGGTCCCACATACACATGGTCAAGCATATGATACTCATCTACGCAGACCTTTATGGAAGTCTTATGCAAAAAAATATACTCAATCACATACCAATGCTAAGGACCAACCACCAAAGCAATTGGATATCCAAAGGCATGCTCAAAATTTGGACACAAGGAAACTCTGTGTCAAATTTGGGGGAAACACATTAGAACAAACTCATGACATGCGTGTAGAGTATGGTATACATGGACAAAATAGATATTCCATTCCTCATCATGACTATATACCAAGTGGTCCCTATATGCAACATCAATATAGACCTCCTCCATATGATCATATGTATTGTAGTCACACAAATCTGTCCAACTTAATTAAATAAATATTCGCTATTTATTTGATTAAAAATCCACTAGCCACCAGTTAATTAAATTAATATTTAATTAATTCATCCCCAAACATTCTTCTATTAATTAAATAAATTATTCAATTTATTTTAATTAATTCATTAAACCAAATACAAATCAATTAAATAAATAAAATATATTTATTTAATTACAATCCCCTTTTCCTCTTTTAAATAAATTAAATAAAAATATTTATTTAAATCATTATCACCACCCCACTTGCATTTTCCTACAAATGCAACTTGCACACATCTATTGAAATAAATGAATTTTTATTTTAATAAAATCCTATTTTCCCTCACCCACCAAATCCACTTGCAAAATCTAATTCCCTTCTAGATTCTTCTAACCCCTTCCTAATTAGCCAAATCCACCCCCTAATTATTGTCACATTCCTAAGCAAAATGGAGTCACTTCTCAAAGACTTCAAAGTCTTTGAAAAGCATTTAATGCTTTGTGTGTTCAACAAATTAACCCCCAAAGTCTTCCAAGACCACTAATGGCTCTTACATGACCATTTATGGCTCTTACATAACCATTTATGGTTATTTCAAACTTGTCCCCCCAAGCATTTATTGTTTTGACCATATTCATCCATTTCATATTTGCACAAGAGTTTATCCATTAGATAAAAGCTTTATTCTTTGAATAAAGAGTTTATTCATTCAACCAACCTTGACTTTAACTCCCAAAGTCATGTCAAGCATTTAATGCTTATTCCCTCCCCCCTCAACCTATCTCACATTGACACTTGTCATCCTGGGATTGGGTTGAAAGCCCTCACATGGATTTGAAATCATTCAATCCTGACCCTTGTTGAGATTGCTCAATCTCAACCATCCATTGCTCCATTTTTTCTATAAATAGAGCCCATTTCTTCATAATCCAGATCCTGAAAACTTGTATGCATTTAAGCTATAGGCATTTTAAGAGAGCATTTTAGCATAGCAAACTCATGTATTGTCATTTTGGTTAAAATAAATCATTTTAGCATCAATAGCTTAATATTAGCTTCTTTATTAACATTTAGAGCAATATTTCAATCTCAATCCTCCATAAGCATCCATAGTGCAAAAAGTTGCTGAGAGCTACACTATTTTGGAACTTGGAGAGGAGAGGAACAAGGGAGAAGGAGCTAAGAGCATGCTAAGAGGCATTTGGAGATGCCTCATTATCTTTATTTCATTAGTTAGATATATTAGCATGATTTTAGTGTCTCTCTTGATATGCCTGTTTAGATTAGTCTTTGATTGAATAACACTAACGATTTTCTTGTGTGTCTTGTGTTGTTTATCTTAGACTAACCTTGTTCATTTTATAGGGCATCATTTGGTGAACCCGACGTGAATCGAACACCAAAAATATCATGTTTTTTAGCAAACTAACATGTCTAAATGTTGAAAATGTCACACAGGTTGTGTTTTGGTGCTATTGAACACGTTTTAGCGCTACCGACACTTATTCTTTTAGCGCTATTGTTCTTACAATAGCGCTATTGTTCTTACAATAGGGCTATTGTCCTTACAATAGCGCTATTGTCCAAATTTAAGCGCTTTTGGAACTGTTTTGGCACTTTTGGTTTTGTTTTGGCACTATTGACCCTTTTTCAACGCTTTTGACTCTTCTGTCTTTCCCCTTCTTTCAGCGCTTTGTGTTAAATAGCGCCTCTGTTCGAACGCAGACTAGCGCTATTGTAACAAAATGTCGTAAAATTCACCTTGTAACCAAAAAAGTGAAAATTTTAGGCTTGTGGAAGCCCCCCCTTGGACATCGATTTTACTAACACATTGTTGTTTGTACAGGTTAAAACGCACCATTAAAAATCACAAAATTTTCTTTTGGTGCATTAAAACTTGAACACAAACAAATTTCCATTGCTTTCTAGTTAGGATTACTTGTCTTTTGGTGCTTAAAATCAACAAACAAATTTGATTTCCTTGCATCAAACAAAAAAGATTTACAATCCACACTTTCAAAATTGGTGCACATAAAATACGCAATCCATTTGTTTTGATTTTTGCAAACAAATTTTACTTCAAGCAAACGTGTATTTCATTAAGTTGAGTAGGATTTCCAAATTCTAGATTACAAAACACATTGCCTTTGAAGTTAAAAAGAACACCATGGTTGTTGGAGCAACATCTCCAAATAGCTAGACCACATTTGAAATGGTGGATTAAAAAGAACAAGTGTCTTTCGTGCTTGGTACACTTGTGCAAAAAGTTAGTCGAGTGGTCCTACCTCTAACACACACTATCCTCTCCCTTGGCTTTTGTGGTCCTAGGTGCAAGAGAAAAGTGTTAGTAACACTCAAATTTTATCTTTTTAAGAGAGGCCTGCCAAGGGATCGATACTCTTGGGAACGACCTCGAGCGGTAAATCCTTCGAGCCGCTATAGAAATTAGGTGAGAGCAAAAGCTATAGCCTTGGGTATAGCTGTTCCTATAGTGTAACTGGCTGAAAGGACAAATGGGCCCCACCACCAGTTACAAGGCTCTTAAGTGAGTCACTGCAGAATGAACTTATGTCCAAAAACATCGAACATGACTAAACACCTTTAAGTAGTAGCCCACCCATTCTATTGATTGAGGATATTTGCGATATAATTTAGTGCAAGAGCATAGATGGTTTTGCTCCCAAGATACTCACCATACATATTTCCTTGAGTAGAAACATAGCTTTTTGAAAAGTCACTTGTGGCTTGATAAAAGTGGTGACTCCCCCATCATAGGGATCATCTATTCGTTACGCTCGTGCAAGACTTAGTATATCACATCCTTACCTGCCACGGCAGGATTCATAAGGTATGTAGTACCAAAGTCAAAGAAATATCAAGATGTGGGCTAAATTTATCACAACTGGCCATTTGACCTTAGGGATAAAAAGTGTTTGAAGTGTGTTCGTTTTAAAGACCAAGTGCAAATTGAGCCGACTTTAGGCTTTGGAAATACACCTTAAAATACATCTAAAGGAAGGGTCATATACAAGTCCAAGGATTGGGTTGATCTAGACCCATACTCATTTGTGCCTTTAGGGGCAACATTCTTGTGTTTGTGTGCTTGCTTTGTTTTCTTGTCAAAGAAACATCAAATCAGAAAATCAATCCCAAAAACAAAGTATTCATCCAACATCTTACAAAGCAACCAAACACATCAAAAACAAAGTGCAAAACAACAAAGAGTCAAATTTTATGACCATTCTTCACGTCTTACGAAAGAAGAAGCGTCATCAGAATATCAACTTGAAAAGAAGACCATTAAGCTCAAAGGATTTGATCAAAAGGAGGAAATTCTTCTATATCAATAGATAAATCTTTGTCTCCCATAGAGTTTTTCTGCAACACATGCGTCTCTACCTTCAAGGCAAAACAAACGAATTTGATTCAGAGACATTGAACTGCAGAGCTTTTATGCAATCTAGAGCTCTGAGTTATCACAAAAACCAAGGAGGTAAGATTAATCCCAACTTTTTCCCAAATGTCTGTATCACCTACAACACAGCTCGAGAAATACCACCAACACCCGAAAGGGAAGAGGTAGAGTTTGTCCCATTTGTGACACAAAGTTTTTATTAAAGTTGAAAACATTTCATCCATCATCTTATTCATACATCATCACTTCATCATCAATCCTTTCCAACTCTCAAAACATTAAGAGTTTCTTGTCCCAAAGTTCTCTTTTAGATATTGCTTGAAACAAACACTTAACATCACTTCTTAGATTGTTTCTACATCTAGGATAAGCTCATCCTAAGAAACACATCTACGCAAGTTAAAACTAGTTTATGAGTGAATCCTCTCATTACTAGGTAGTTCAATCTATAACACATCTCAGATTTCTCTACACCTTATCACATCAAAACTTATCAAACAAGCAAGCAATTCAAAGAAGGAATTTCGGTAACATCTACCTTAAAAGTGCTAGAGATCCACCTACAACACAATTCAACAATCATCAATCTCTCTTTTCATCAAAAACTCATCATCATTTTCAATCAACTTCAACAAAGACTCATAAGCAAAATGGCTCAAACTCGATCACGGTCAAGGCAACGAGAAATAGAAATGGAAGAAGAAGAAGAGGAAAATCTCAATGAATTTCAAGAAGCACTTGGAGGAAATGCGAATGATGAAAACCCAAGTACTCCTACTCCTACAACAATAGAAAGGGCTCAGCATAACCCCCTCTTTAACAGACTTTTTGATGAAATACTCAGGAGCAATGCGGATGCTCACTTCTTAAAGCTCACTCAAGAAGGAGCAAAACTCCCCTCTGACTTTAATCTTGCCCAATTAAGACAAGCCTCAGAAAGACAAAGTCACCATGAAGAGGAAAGAGGTAGAGATCCCATCAGATATAACATTCCTCGAGGTAACCCACCACCTCCTCCTCCAACTGAAATGGAGATGTTGCGGCAACAAGTCGAGAATCTCACCCAACAACTTCATAGTGGTGTCAAGACTAACCAATTCTCACTCAATGACATCTGTCCTTATCCTTTTGATTGGAATCTTTATATGCCACCCTTTCCATGAGGATTCGAAACACCCAAATTCAAAAAATATAGAGGAAAGGGAGATCCCCGCAATCATGTCAGAGAATTTCATTCCGCTTGCCTCGAAGTGGCATATGAAGACACCTACCTAATGCACCTTTTTCCCCAAAGCTTGGGACGAACAACCACATCATGGTTTTCCAGACTACCAGGTGGCATTAGAACATTTGAGGAACTCATCCAGAAGTTTCTAGCTCATTACTCTCATAACATTGAATGCGACATCACCATGGCTGATTTGTGCAACACCAAACAAAAACCAGGTGAACTATTCTCAGTATTCCTACAATGATGGCTCCAAATGTCTAGCAGACGTTCTCTTTAGTTACCTGAACGAGAACTAGTGAAAATATTCATTTCCAACTTAAATGAAGAAATGGAATTTCACCTAGATGTCAAAGACACAGACTCTTCTAATGATATGATCACCAAGGGTTTGAAATGTGAAAGGGCACTCATCAAGAAAGGACTCATCAAAATCTATAATGAACCCAAGGATGGTCCTTGCCCACGCTTCAATAGTGATAAACCAAGCTTCTGGAATAAAAAAAATAATATCGTCAATGATGGGGTTGTGGATGCCCAGACACAACCTGTGGTTCAATTTGCAAGACAGAATCCTCCACCTCAGAATAACACAAATGTTCCTTCTAATCAAGGTCGCATCACATCTCACGATGAACCAAGACCTCATCAGCAAAAACAAAAATGAACATACACTCCCTTAGGGGAACCCATTGAAATAGTATTGCGACAACTCATTTCTCAAAATTTGGTCACTCTACCTAAACTATCAAACTATGAGCCTCAGGTCAAACCCACATGGTGGAGAGATACTGAACACTATGAATTCCATCAAGGAAGAGGACACAAGACAAGTAATTGTTACCGCTTGAAAGATCTTATTCAGGATCTTATTGACCAAGGAGAAATTGAAATAGAAGGACATGACCCAAAAACAACAAATAATGATCATCTGATGTTCAAAAATCCACTTTCATCACAAGATCAAAGGGGTCCTTCCACTTCCAGGTGAGGCACTGATACCACAGATTATACACAGGCTGCATATAATTACACTGTAAATCATCTGTATGATGCCAGTGAACAAGTTGCAACAATAACCTTCAGAAATCCTAACTCAAATTGCAATGTTGTTACACGTCGTGGCAAGGTTACCATAAAGGCAGCTCCACAAGGCACCACCTCCATCCCAAAGCAGTACAATCTTGTGGAACAATTAGACAAAACCCCTACACTTATATCCATTTTAGAGCTATTGCGCCTATCGCCTTCTCATAAAACTATCTTGGATCAAGCACTCCAAGAGGCGTCAGTCCCTGCAAATCAGAATACAGACCAATTTCAAGCCATGGTTGGAAGTCTAAAGTCATCACCTTGTCTCACTTTTTTTGAAAGTGACAATTCTTCCTTCCAGCAACCTCATAACGCCTCACTCCACATCGAAGGATTTATTAACCAACATAGGATCAAGCGAGTCTTGATCGATAATGGAGCAGGCCTAAATATTTGTACACTACAGTTGGTCACAGCATTGGGATATGTGGTAGAATCAGTGGATCCTCGTAAGAAGATCACAATCAAAGCCTATGACGATGCAGAGCGTTCATCCAAAGGAGCTGTGGTACTACCAATCCAAGTGGGCCCTATGGTAAAGCACATCATCTGTCAGGTTCTGGACCTTCCTCTACCATATAATCTATTGTTAGGAAGACCTTGGATACATGCCATGCAAGTCATTCCATCTACCTACCATCAATGTATCAAGTTCCCACATAACGGTGTAGAGATCACAATCCTGGGCGATGCAAATCCCTTTGCGTATTGTCATAATATCAGCCATCAACCAGAGATTACTGTTCCTAATAATAGAGAAGCCATTTCCTCCACATCATATATAAGTCCCACCTCTCTTGCCAGTTCAAACACCACTATACCCAAGCAAGAAAAGCTTAAGATGAAGATAGCAGAGGAAGGTCCTGGGGAATACAACTTGAGTCAACTCTTTTGTGTGGGACAAATGCCCACTTCTCCTAGAACACATGGTAAACCACAGCAGTTACTCCAGCAACCACTAATCATGCCAGCATGTGCTTTGACACCTTTCATCCCTGAAAAGAGTCAATAAGAAGAAACCCAAGATGAGGACTTAGCAGACTGGATCTATAAAGATCCCATCACCACTGATATATCGCAAGTTAAACTTCCTACAAATCAGTATGGCAAAGGTCTCCTCATTATGCAAAGAATGGGGTATGATGGTCAGAGTGCTTTGGGATATTGCAAACAAGGACAACATGAACCACTACTCCCGGAATTAAAGCCCAAAGGTAATACAGGCCTAGGCTTTGAAAAAGAGATCTTTCCTAAGCTCAGATTCAAAGGAAAACCCAGCAAACCATTATGTCAGCCTACTACAAAGAGGACACCTTTCATTATCAAAGCAACATCAAGCACCATCCCAACTGCCCCATCGAGGTTCAAAACTTCAACACCACCATCTACAATACCAATCATCCCACCACGCGAACCAGTAATCCCATCAATAGTACCATTAGCAGCAACAACTATATCGGAACCTACAGTAGCATCTATGGCACCAGCAGTTCCAGCAGAAGCCATTGAGTCAACACTACCAATACTCCCTGTACGAGATCCTTTAATCCCCATCGACCTTCCTGCAGCACTGATCACTACAAAGGTACATCAACCAATCACACCTACAGTATTTAATTCAAAGGACATCCCAGTATGGTATAGTAATTGGATGCTGGAAAGTGACTCAGAGACCGACTCACATGAGTGGGAATTTGATTCTGTATAGCTTAACACTTCAGATGAGGAAGACACCTCACCACCTCCACCACGCAAAGACATCCCTGTTTATTGAGAAGCACAGATAAAGACCACTTGGGTTCCTGAACTGGAAACGTCTTCCACAAACCCTACATCTCATCCTACGCCTGATTCTGATAGGGAGAGTACCATTGACAACCTTCACCATAACGTCTTAACCCTCACTGATACATCTAACGCACTTAACCTAATCGATGAAGTAATGCCCATTATCCACCCTGAACTCATCAAATGGAACCAACCAAATCCCCCATGTCTTGACCTCTTCCAAAACGATGAGACCATTATTGACTTTTTGGAATTAAGGGATAACCTACCAAGTGGGGATCACAAAGCTGGATTCGCCATTGAACTTAATAGCGCAGCATACTTCGGGGCGGATGCCAAACCTTTCAGCTACAAAAATATAACAATAAAACATGGATCTTCCAGTGAAAACCACATTGTGGCACTATTTGATCCAACAAAAGTAAATAGAAAGAGCGTATCCAATGGTGAAAACCTCTCTGAGGCGCCTAAGGATGAAGGGTTTGACATTCTCCCTGCTAGTACACAATAGGAATGATCAACGATTCTCATAGAGGAAACCAAAGAATACAATGTGGGGACTCCTGAAAATCCTCATATCATACATCTGGCATCTCTTCTCACCTCAGAGGAACAACCTAAGTTTATAAAGTTCTTCCAGAAGCGTCAGATCAACTATATGCAGACATGCCTAGGCTTGATCCTGATTTAGTCATGCATCACCTTACTATAGCAGAAGGAGCAAAACCTGTCAAGCAAAAACTTCGTAAGATGCATCCTCAAATTGCAGTGCTAGTCAAAACGGAACTCAAGAAGCTTCTAGATGTTGGTTTCATTAGACCAATTGATTATGCAGAATGGATATCCAACATTGTTCCTGTCGGCAAACCAAAAGGGGGCATCCATATTTGTATTGATTTCAGAGATCTGAATAAGGCATGTCCTAAGGATGACTTCCCCCTACCAAATATCGACATCATAGTGGATCTGACAGTAGGACATGCCATGCTTTCACTTATGGATGGCTTTTCAGGGTACAATCAGATAAAGATTGCACCAGAAGATCAACATAAGATAGCCTTCACATGTCCATGGGGCACATATTGCTGGAATGTAATGCCCTTCAGTCTAAAGAATGCAGGAGCAACCTATCAAAGAGAAATGACCACCATCTTCCATGACATGATGCATACTATGATGGAAGATTATGTGGATGACTTACTAGCAAAATCACTCACCAGAGAAGGTCATATCCACATCTTAGATAAAGTCTTTGATAGACTAAAACAATACCATGTTTGACTCAACCCAAAGAAATGTGTCTTTGGAGTAACCTCCAGGAAACTTCTAGGATACATTGTCTCAAGCAAAGGGATTGAGGTCAATCCAGCAAAGGTTAAGGCAATCATGGACATGTCACCACCAAAGAATATCAGTCAGCTAAGGACATTACTAGGGCGACTTCAATCCATCCGAAGATTCATTGCACAATTGGCTGATAAGTGTCACCCATTCACACACCTGCTACACAAGAACATCCACTTTCAGTGGGATGCCAAATGCCAGCAAGCATTTCAGATGCTTAAAGACTATCTCATGAATCCGCCATTGCTGATGCCACCCAATCCAAGTAGACCATTGTTACTCTATATCTCAGCAACAAGTACAGCATTGGGTGTACTACTGGCACAACATAATGAAGAAGGAAAAGAGTGTGCTGTTTACTATAGCTCTCGCACACTGGTGGGCTATGAACTCAATTATACACCTATTGAGTGAGCTTGCCTAGCAGTAATCTTAGCAGCCACTAAATTGAGGCACTATCTGTTGACACACAAGGTACAACTCATTGCAAAGATTGATCCACTCAAGTATTTACTCAGCAAAGCAGCATGGACAAGGCACTTGGCCAAATGGGTGATGATTCTAAGTGAATTTTACATCGAGTATGTAGATCGTAAAGCTATCAAAGGGCAAGTTATTGCAGATCAGTTGGCCAATGTACCTCTCATAGGTGATCATCCTCTCATTTCCAATTTTCCAAATGAAGAGATATTCATGATCACAACAACACAACCATGGAAATTATACTTTGATGGTTCATACACTAGACATGGCTCGGGGGCAGGCATCCTATTTATCACACCTCAAGGTGATAGCATCCCGAATTCTTACAGGCTCACATTTCCATGCACCAACAACATCGCAGAGTATGAGGCCTTGATCACAGGACATAGGTTAGCCATACAATGGAAATTACAAGAACTACAAGTATATGGCGACTCCCAACTGGTCATTCGACAAGCAACTAATGAATATCAGACCAAGGATGATAAACTCATGCCATATAAGCAAATGGTGGACACTCTAAAGACATCATTTATTACTATCACTTTTGAGCAGATACCAAGAGATCAGAATCGAGCTGCTGACACCATGGCTACCATCGCATCTCTACTAGATCTTCCACAGAATTCAACATGCTACGAGTTCTTGGTAGAACAGCTTTGGATTCCCTCTTATGATATCCCCGAATCCGAAATGATATGTCACCTTGTCGGTTCTGAATCCCCATGGTATGGTGAATTCTACACCTATCTCCATGATCACACCCTCCCTCCCAACCAATCCAATAACCAACATAAAACCTTCATTCGCCAAACCGCTCGATATACCATTATTGCTGAAACCTTATACCGTCGTAGTCTTGATGGTACTCTCCTTCGATGTCTGAAACAAGATGAGATAACAAAGGCTTTGGAAGAAGTCCATGAAGGCATTTGTGGGACTCATTCAAGTGGTCCATCACTCACCAAGAAACTCCTACGCAATGGATACTATTGGCCATCTATGGAAAAGGATTCCTACTACTTTGTCCGAAAATGCAAGAAATGTCAAGTTCATGGTGACCTGATACATGCACCAGCCCAGGAACTACAACCAATCATGACACCATGGCCTTTTTGTCAATGGGGCCTTGACCTTGTGGGTAAAATCCATCCATCTTCATCCAATGGCCATAAATTCATTATTACCGCCACTGAATATTTCACAAAGTGGATTGAAGCTGTTCCACTTACCCAAGTCACCGACAAGCAAATCACCTCATTCATCCTCAACTACATCATCTGCCGGTATGGTGTGCCCATGTCCATCATCACAAATAACGGTCTTCCTTTCAAAAATCAGGATGTCTGTGAACTTTGTGAGAAATTTCACATCCAACATCGCTTTTCCACCCCCTATTACCCACAAGGCAATGGTCAGGTCGAAGCATCCAATAAAAATATATTGAGGATCCTAAAGAAGACAGTCAATGATGCCGGTCATGATTGGCATGTTCAACTAAATCCAGTACTATGGGCATATCGAACTAGCATTTGAACCCCTACAGGCGCAACTCCCTACTCATTGGTCTATGGTGCAAAAGCTATCTTACCTATTGAGGTCGAGATACCATCATTACGGGTTTCCTTGCATAATCTAATAGATGACGAAGCCTACAGAGTATCCCATCTTCAGGACTTAGAATTACTTGATGAGAAGCAACAAGCTGCGTATAATCACCTCAAAGCCTATCAGCAGCGCATGAGCAGAAGCTACAATCACCGAGTTAGACCTCATACATTTGGGGTCGGTGATCTTGTTCTACATGAGAATCCTCACAACCAACCAAATAGAGAACATTAGGGCAAGTTTAAATCAAACTGGTTGGGCCCATATGTTGTCACTGTTGTGTTCGGGTCCGGGGCATATCAGTTGGCTACATCAGAAGGAGAACCACTTACAGATCCAATCAATAGCATGCACCTCGAACGGTTCTATACCTAAGGTGTACAGAGCATCAGGCTCCCCTACATACTAGAAAATACCAAAAACATTTAGAAAAATGTCCTAAAGAAAATACAAAAAAACATTCAAAAAAAGTAAAGAAAAATCATACATCCAAATGGTGAACAACCACTCCAGTGGCACCTTGGGTAAGTACAATGGTGAAAACCTGGCAAACAGGCACCACTCGTAAAGGCTATGGCTCCATTGTCTTTCAGACTTGTTGCGATCACATCTACTTCATACATACATCCATCCATCCAAAACCATGGCCTGTTATTCCTCTGCAATTATGATAGTACTCCATACGCCTTGCACCTCGCTTTTTCATAGTCATGTCTAAAACTGGGGGCAATGCCCTTAACCTTTTGATGGAAGTGGATTCTACATTGTCTTGTGATTCATTGGGTTAAACATTCAAAACTGTCTCACATAATCCCAAAAACATTCAAAACTGTCTCACAAAATCCAAAAACATTCAAAATGTCTCACAAAATCCAAAAACATTCAAAATGTCTCACAAAATCCAAAAACATCAGAAAACATCGAAAATCACACAAAAACATGGCAACACTTTGTACATACTCGTCCATGCAAATACCAAAACAAACATTGACAAACTACTCACACGATGACCATTTACCAATCGACCACACAATCCACATCAACACTCAAAAAACTGTCTTTAACAAGGATGCATCCTTCCTTACCAAAACAAAGACAAAAGTGACATTTTCTTTGACAAGAAAATTATGTTAAGCTATCAAATACTTGGTTGATTTGTGAGTACAATCCTTCGTTTATCTGTATCGAGATCTTTCAGCATTGTTTTGTATCGTTTGCACATTATTTCCGATGAATTTTTGGGGCATGTACTAATGGTGTCTACGTGGGAAGTTCACCAAGCTATGTGATCTTATGCCAAATGCAGTCATAGATCATTACGGCTTGCTGACTACAGCGTATACCTCGACCATATGGGCATGAACCATTACCAAGGATCCTTATTCTTTATTCTTTATGTATATACTGTTTGTTTGCAGGTACAATGCTCTTCCTTTGGTTCCTCCTACCTCATCCAAACTGGATAAAGGTTTTTATCTCTTAGTACGGTATGCACTTGTCTCAAGATATGATCAGCCTAAGATCAAGGAGGACGATCCAAGTCATGCATGAACGGAGATAATCCTTGCCTGTTCCGCAAGCAATACTCTGGTCGACTTGACCCTTATATATCAAGTCATTTGTATTAACTTTCTATATAAAATCCATGAAAGGAATACTCAGGTCATCTTGAATCATTATGTCAAGATGCTTGTATTCTCTTCCAAAATTTTAAAGCTCAATGATGAAAATAGAGCACTATGGATTGTCATTTCATCTCATCTGTTTATATCTTGCATTCCGTTGCATATCACCCATTCATTCCTTCATATGTAGGTTTTATATGCAAAAGTGACCATTAAAACTAGTCTTGGATACAATCATGACCGAGTACTCTGATACATCATCAATGCAACATGCAAAGTCTTAAAAACCTTGCATTCCTCATGATCATATCATCATCGCATTTAGTTGCATCTCGCATTAAGAACATTCATATCATTTTTTTTAACATTGCATATAGTTCATTTTTTTGACATTAGTTTTTCATTAAATCATTTGCATCATTGCATCAATCATAAATAATTAAGATTCATTTTTGAGATCAAATTGTCTTTGGATTGTTTTAAAATCATTTACTAGGCATTCATATAGTGTCGATTATCCATTATCATTTTATTATCCTTTATCATTTATTATTTGCATACATTCATTTATAGTTAAAAGGTGCATTCATTCATTACTAAGTATCTTATTATGCTCATTTTAGGATTCATTCACATTGCATTCGTTTATCCTCTTTTTAATTGCATTAAGGTGCAGTTATTAAAAAACCATAAGTTATAATATCATCACATTATCATTTGTACTTAAATCATATTTAAAGCATTTACAATCATAAAATCCATTTGTTTCCAAAACACATTGGTTCATACCATTTTATAAATATCCATTTTTACATATGCATTCATTTAAACATTATCATATAAACATTTGTACTTTACATTTTGTTTATCCATATTCATTCATCTAAAAACATCTAGATGCATATCCATACATAACATCATTCATTCGACCATCGCATTAACATCATCACATAAATCATCTCATCATTATATCAAAAAAAGGAAACACCAAAATCTTGTTCATAAATCATCATAAGCATACATCATCATCATGACATTATATACATAAAAGCATTACATCCAAAATCAAACAAATCATACATATATAAACCTGCATTCATATGTCAGTATCATCATCAGAACATGCATATAAGGAACATCTCATCAATGCATACATATACACATATCCATCTAAGCAATAAACTCATCATCCTGCATAAACATCCATACATAATCAACTGCATATCATCCAAATATGGGATCTCCTCATATATACCTCATCTCATATATCAGAGTGCAATGAAGTCTACAAAATGGGCTACCAAGAGCCATCCAAGATACAGTCCAAAAAATAAACAATGATACAAATACATATATGCATGAATGCTCTCTCAAATGCCACTCTAGCCAGATGCTGTCCCAACACCTCGCCTTGCTCCACCACTGGTGCCTGCACCACCTGATCCATCTCTCCGTGGAGGCCTCATCGAACCACCACTCCCTCCTGCATCCCCTGATCTCTCCCTCCTCAATGGGCCCATCACACCCCCACTGCTCTGTACCCTCTATGATCGCTCTGATCTCGCCTACCGCATCTGCGAATAGCTAAGAGCTCGCTAACTAACTGGCACCACCTACTCGTATAAACCCCGCCAGTACTCTATCTCTTACTGTGCTCATCGCATCTCCCTCATCACCTCCCCTGTAGGCCCCTGTGCTCCTACTCCAATCCGCACTCTCTCCTGCAGCTCTGCCAATCTCTCCACTGCACTATCTCTCTCCTGCAGCAACAGCGTCAGCTCTGACTCCCTTGCAAATAGCTGCACATCCCTAGCTGCCACCTCCGCCTCCAAATCCTCTATCCGCGTCTGCAAGCGTACTATCATGTGATCCCATATATATCCAGTGGCCCCCACCTCGATATCCATAGCTGCCTCCCCTGCACCACCCTCTCCAGTAATCCCCTCCCCTTTGTCCATCGGGATCTCCCTCTCCATCCCCCTCCCACTCAACTGAACTCCTCCCTATATCAATGGTCCCTGTGATATTTGTAAAGGCAGTCCACCTCTCCCTCTCCGCTGACTCCGCATCCCCAATCCTCCTCCATCTCCTCCATCTCCTCCACCACCTCATCCACCTCCTCCATCTCCTCCACCTCCTACTCCTCCTCCTTGACCTCCTGCTCTCCTCCGTCTCCGTCCCCTCTCATCCTCAAAAGCTGGGATCGGCTCTGCTAGGTCCGATATCCGTGGGATCGGGTGTGCTGCCCGGTACTACGTATACTCATCTATCACACATGCATCCACAACCCTCGGTCGTAGGTCCCATGGTCTCGCCTACAGTGTCTGGAACTTTGCCAGTGCCTGATCATACGATAGCACTGGACCCCATGCATACCTCTCTCGAATCACCCACACATACTCTCCTGATCCACTGGGCAGTCCCTGCTACCGTCCAAACTGCCTCATCACTCGCCAGGGCACCTGTCTCTCCACGTGGTAGGAGGTCCTCCCAATGAAGAATCGAGTCATAAACACATAAGGCAGTGCCTCTGCGTCATCATCCCATGGCTCACACTCCAAGTATGGCCGTCATATCATAGCATCCAGATCGTCTAAAGCCCGCCGCCACCACTCTAACTTCCCCAAGTGGGGCTGACTCATCATGCCACTATACATGAACATGTACGGCTGATCTACTGCCTGGAATCTCAGACTCACCGGTCGAGTCACTGGTAGATGCTCTCAGGCCCAAAAATGCAGCAGCGTCATGCCCACTGCTAAGGAACCTCTCCCCCGAAAAACCACCTCATGCAACTCCTAGTACATGTGCACCAGCACGCACAGCTCCCACGCAAATCGGGTCTCCTTGGTCATCATCATCTCGATAACCTGTCCCCATCCGACGGCCAAACCATGTGATCACCTGTCAGGACACAAAAGACCTCCCACAATACTTGACAACACTGCTGGTAGAGGCTCATATAAAGCAGCTATATCCTCCCAAGCAACGGAGCCATCATCAATATAAACGTCCTCATCAAAAATCCTCTGCACCGCAAGAGTCCCCCAAGATCTATCATATGTGACCAGCTCCCCTTGAATCGGAATCCGCAAGATGCGCCACACATCCTCCAAGGTCACTGTCATCTCCCCCTGTGCCAAATGGAAGGTGCACGTCTTGCTGTGCCACCGCTCTGCTAGTGTTGTGATCAAACCGTGATTCATACGAATCACGGGCATGTGCATCACCTCATATAGTCTCGTCGAGGCAATGCAATCAATCTCCACCTGTGTCAATCGATCCCGCAACTCCTGTGTCATAGGATGGCGCTCACATAACTGCAACACGCGCAGTTCCTCCTACACATGGACATTCATCAATCACCATCAGTTGTTTTGTTTTCAAACTTTCTTAAGTTTAAACCTAGACTATCAACAGATACTTTGATCAAGTATCTTCGGGTCTCAACAGGTAAGCAATCATGGCCACCTAAACTTCAACAGGCATTTATCCTAACAAATGACCTAAGTCTCATCAAGCTGCTATGGTTCAAAACAACTCCCACTTCACATCGCCAACCATCCATCATTGGCATTGGGAGATTAGTCTTCATCCACATTGGGGCATCTCTTTATCCTAAGGCAAAAGCACTATTTTACCAACAAAAATGCTAGTTTCTCAACAATAGCGCTACAACCTTAACAAAAGCGCTCAATCAGCTATACAAAAGCGCTCAAACTGCAACAGTGCTAAAACAACTATACAGTAGCGTTACTTAACATCAATAGTCTTCAATTAAGCCCTCAATAGCACTTATTTAGCAAAAGCACTAAAACTTGTATACAATAGCGCTACTACAAACCAAAAGGGCTCAAACAATGGGGCAATAGCGCCATTGCGGCGCAATAGCGCTAGTTTATGGAGCAAAAGCGTCAAAACCGTAGTTCCAACGCTCTTGCTCTGACTTGACTTAGACTCAGCTAAAAACCTATCAAAAATACATAAAAATTAAGTTTTCAAATTTGCATACTGTTGGTCCGTAGTCGTCTGGACGCTGGAATTGTCAAATTCGCTCAAATCTATGCTCGGTGATCGGAATCGGCATCCTGACTGCTACTCGCTCCTCCAAAATGTCCCTATCAGAGCTCTGATTTTCAAATGGTCGTGGTCACAAATGATCTTGTTTTCACCTCTTTCACCCCATTTATACCCTTCATCGTCACCGTAACTTCTCCCCGCTCACCGCCATGGTCCCTGTGAACTTCCCGAGCCCCCCATTTCTCCATTTTTCCCCCATTTTCTTCTATTTTTCACCCGTATGCCTAACTTCTTCTCTTCTACCACCTTGCCAATTTTCATTCTTTTTCGAAAGATCGCCTGATTTTTCAAAAAAATTCGGCCCATCTCTCGAGGGGGTATACCACCCATTAAATTAACATTTTATGAGGCATTTCTTCACACCAGTTTTTCTTTCTTTAAAACGACGCGATAAACCGCACCGTCTCAAAGAGGGGCAAATGTAGTCACACAAATTTGTCCAGCTTAATTAAATAAATATTCGCTATTTATTTGATTAAAAATCCACTAGCCACCAGTTAATTAAATTAATATTTAATTAATTCATCCCCAAACATTCTTCTATTAATTAAATAAATTATTCAATTTATTTTAATTAATTCATTAAACCAAATACAAATCAATTAAATAAATAAAATATATTTATTTAATTACAATCCCCTTTTCCTCTTTTAAATAAATTAAATAAAAATATTTATTTAAATCATTATCCCCACCCCACTTGCATTTTTCTACAAATGCAACTTGCACACATTTATTGAAATAAATGAATTTTTATTTTAATAAAATCCTATTTTCCCTCACCCACCAAATCCACTTGCAAAATCTAATTCTCTTCTAGATTCTTCTA
Organism: Cryptomeria japonica; assembly: GCF_030272615.1. NCBI lineage: Eukaryota > Viridiplantae > Streptophyta > Pinopsida > Cupressales > Cupressaceae > Cryptomeria > Cryptomeria japonica. Next base: position 4,508,871 of record NC_081408.1, on the reverse strand, counting down.
ACCCCTTCCTAATTAGCCAAATCCACCCCCTAATTATTGTCACATTCCTAAGCAAAATGGAGTCACTTCTCAAAGACTTCAAAGTCTTTGAAAAACATTTAATGCTTTGCGTGTTCAACAAATTAACCCCCAAAGTATTCCAAGACCACTAATGGCTCTTATATGACCATTTATGGCTCTTACATAGCCATTTATGGTTATTTCAAACTTGTCCCCCCAAACATTTATTGTTTTGACCATATTCATCCATTTCACATTTGCACAAGAGTTTATCCATTGGATAAAAGCTTTATTCTTTGAATAAAGAGTTTATTCATTCAACCAACCTTGACTTTAACTCCCAAAGTCATGTCAAGCATTTAATGCTTATTCCCTCCCCTCTCAACCTATCTCACATTAACACTTGTCATCCTGGGATTGGGTTGAAAGCCCTCACATGGATTTGAAATCATTCAATCCTGACCCTTGTTGAGATTGCTCAATCTCAACCATCCATTGCTCCATTTTTTCTATAAATAGAGCCCATTTCTTCATAATCCAGATCCTGAAAACTTGTATGCATTTAAGCTATAGGCATTTTAAGAGAGCATTTTAGCATAGCAAACTCATGTATTGTCATTTTAGTTAAAATAAATCATTTTAGCATCAATAGCTTAATATTAGCTTCTTTATTAACATTTAAAGCAATATTTCAATCTCAATCCTCCATAAGCATCCATAGTGCAAAAAGTTGCTGAGAGCTACACTATTTTGGAACTTGGAGAGGAGAGGAACAAGGAAGAAGAAACTAAGATCATGCTAAGAGGCATTTGGAGATGCCTCATTATCTTTATTTCATTAGTTAGATATATTAGCATGATTTTAGTGTCTCTCTTGATATGCCTGTTTAAATTAGTCTTTGATTGAATAACACTAACGATTTTCTTGTGTGTCTTGTGTTGTTTATCTTAGACTAACCTTGTCCATTTTGCAGGGCATCATGTATGATCAATACCATCCATATATGCAACATGCTCCTCCTCCACCTAGTGGCTCAGGCATCGGATATGGTCGAAGAAGTTTATCTCCACCTAAGAGCAATTTGGAACAGCAAATTAAGGACTTACAAAAGAAAATGAAGGACATAAATACACGGAAGCCAACTTACACAATGAGAGACATATGTCCCTATCCATTTGACAAAAGCATTCCAATGCCTCCATTTCCTACACACTTTGTGACGCTTAAGTTTGATAAGTACATAGGAAAAGGAGATCCTAAGACACACATCAAATAATTTTTCACAGCTTGCATTGAGGTAGCAGCAAAAGAGACATATTTGATGAGATTATTCCCACAAAGATTAGGTGATCAAGCTATGGAATGGTTCTCCCAACTTCCACCTGGAATTAAGTCATGGGGTGACTTAGCAGAGGCATTTATCCAACATTTCTCATACAACATAGAGACAGACATATCAGTCACTACTTTGTGCAACACCAAGCAAAAGGATGGAGAGTTTTTTTCATCATTTTTACAAAGATGGAGGAATCTAGCCAGTAGATGCTCTTGTTAAATTCCACAAAAACAAATGGTAGAGATGTTCACCCAGAATGTTAACAAAGACATTGGTTATGACTTAAGAAAAGCTTATTTGTCCACCTTCAAGGACATCATTGAAAAAAGCTTATGAACAAAAAAAGTCTTAATTGAGAAAGGCATCGTCAAAATATTCAAAGAAAACAAAGAGGAATTTAAAGGAAAAGACAAGCCAAGATTTTGGAATAAAAAAAAGAACACAGTCAATGATGGTATTTTTGATGCCAATACAGTACCACCCAAAATCATTTTTTCTGGATCAAGCTCTACAAACAATCAAGTGAATACTCAAACAACTTCAAAACCATGAAGGAAATATACCCCATTGGGAGAACCACTTGAGTCGGCTTTCAAGAAGCTAGATGCAAAAAAAATAATAACAATTCCAGATATGCCTCCATATGAGCCAAAGGTCAAACCAAATTGGTGGAATGAGGATGAATACTGTGAATATCACAAAAGCAAGGGTCATAAAATAGGAAATTGTCATCGGTTGAAGAACATTATACAATATCTTATTGATAAAGGTGACATTGAGATCGAGGGACACTCATCCAATCAAGAATGTGAAATATTTAAAGAACCATTCCCAAAACATGACAAGGGAAAACCCAAAGCCATAGATGAGAAGACCAACTATACCAGAGCATCCTATAACTATGATTCAACTGTCAATCACATTTTGATGGACAATTATGTCTCTACCATTATCATCAAGGACAAAATGCCTGAAAATTCTACCCAAAGACCTAAAATTTTTCTAAAAGGCATTGGATCTTCTTCTGAACCTTCCTCTGAATGTAATGTTATAACTCGTCGAGGTAAATTCACTTTGCAAGGTGCTCCAACTAAAAACACTGCTTCCTCAGCAACCAAACCTGAGTATGACCTTGTATAATAGTTAGGGAAGACACCTACACTTATCTCCATCCGTGAAATTTTATGCATATCCCCCGCACATAAAGCCATTCTTGAGAAAACTTTGCGAGACATTTTTGTCCCCACTAATCTAAATGTGCACTAGTTTCAAGCCATGGTGGGATACCTTTCCATTCCACACTCCCTTACATTCACAGAAGTTGACGACGGCTCCGTGAGCCAACCACATAATGCACCTTTACACATTGAAGCCTTCCTACACAAACATCAAATAAAATGAGTCCTGATAGATGGAGGAGTTGGTCTCAATATATTTACTTTGAACACAATAATATAATTGGGATATTCAGACAAAGTTGTGAATGCTACAAATAAAATTACCATTAAGACATATGATGACGAAGAGCATTCATCCAAGGGCACAATCACCTTACCTCTTAGAGTAGGGCCAATTACAAAGGATGTGGTTTGTCAAGTCTTAGACCTCAATCTCACATACAACATATTGCTAGGATGTTCATGGATCCATGAAATGAGAGTTGTACCATCTACATATCATCGATGTATCAAGTTCCCACATAATGGAGTCAAAGTGACCATTAAAGCTGACCCAAACCCATTCATATATTGCAACAATCTATGACCTAGATCAGAAATAACAATTCTAGCCAATTGAGGAGTTGTTCCATCTTCAACATATGTGGATCCAAAATCATTAAAATATTCTACATCCAAACAAACAGAGCTCAAAGAAAAGTTCAAGATTAAAGACATGGGATGTGGTGAGTATATCTTTCATGTTGATCAACTCCTACTATCTCCTAAGGTATTCAATCGACAGGAACAACCTACAAACAATTTGCAATATCAAGGAATTGGGTGTGAACCACCTAGTGTTGTGGCTACTAAGTCTGAATGCAAATCTCCTCTAGTGGTGCAAGCATCTCTTGATATCAATAGTCCTAAGAGTGGTTCCAGCAAAGAATCTATTGAGCATATCGCTAGCCCTCTTGAGAACTCACATAGCCTTACCATTTCATCCATTCATTGCATTTTCACTCCTCTCCTAGACTTGGATCAACAAGAATCACAAAAGCCCTTACTCATTGGGGATCAAAAATCAAGCTTTGAAAAGAAAAATCCAAAAGTAAAAAATAAAGAAAAGTCCTTTAGTCCAAATCAAAATCAAAAGGTATTAGACTCTGGAAAAATCAAAGTCAAGGATAAAAATCTGATGCAGAGGGGTCTCTCTTACTCTATACCATTCAAGGGTTCAGTCACTCAAGGAGACACACAATAGGATCCTTCTACATGCTAGGTGAAACACACTCTCCCTTCCAACTCCCATTGATCATGATTGATCATCTCATCAATTGCCTAAGGCTGCACTCTTAAGGTTTTGATAACCTACTCACTCCCTTGGACCCAACTCTAAGATCAACACTTAGCTCCTAAGCATCCTCAATACCCTAACACCAAGGTATACTCTTTCCACATTTCATTTGAAAGCTTTACAACCCCCTAAACTTCAAACTAGGTTCATAAAACAAAAATGCTCAACACTTTCATTAAATACAACCAAAGTTACCTTCTTGTTGTCCTCTTAGATATACCTATACACAGAGGTATATAAATTTTTAATAGGATATAAAATCCTCAATCTCCCTAGTGGGATTCTGAAGAACTTGATTTCGAACAACATATTAAAATTTTAGACAAATCCAATGGTTCAACTCCGAGATATTACCCCCGCATCAGACCACATTTTTTATGACAGTCTACTACTATCTTTGGAAACCCACTAGTTTAAGCCCTTCCTTGGGCACTCCACTTGCTCCAACACCTTAGGAATGTTTTCAACACACCAAAAAACACTCCCCTAAGCCCTTTTGTCCTTAACATTCTCTGCCATAACAAACAAAGCCTTCTTCACTTGACTGTAACAATCAATCTACCCCTGTGACTGTCCTAACAGTCTGAAACCATCATGTAGCACGTGAAAAACCCTTGCATGACACCTTGCACACACCATGGATAGGCATTATACACCCTTAGCCTCATCCCTGCCCAAAATTAGGATTGGTTATGCATCAAAACAAAAGATACTACATTTATGAAGCCACTGGTTACCCTAAGCCAGGGTTCTAGCAAATTTTATGAAAATGCAAATAACTTTGGTAAAACACAATGAAATTAATGCCACCACCTCCAAAGTAGAGTTAATTCATTCCTCTATCACCTCTAATCAATAATCTCTTAGAATACAAACATGAAATGCATCAAAACCAATGAGAGATTTGACTGTCACATTAAAACTCAGAAAATGCACATAAAAATATGGTTTGTATTGCTCCAAATGATTGCCTTCGACCAAACACTCACCATATCTCTCAATATAATTTTTTTACAACCTTTTATAGCACTTGTGGCATTAAAGACCTAACCATAACCACCCAACTACCTCTAACCACCTATTTTTGTCATTTTTTGCAATTTTGACAATAAACGTTGCTCAAAAAGTTGTCAATATGAAACAACTTGACCCCTAACTCTACCAACACATAAAAATGGTCTTAATATGACCTTATAAAAATTTCAAACATGTTTTATTCCTCACAAACCTATTCTACCCTTCAAAACCCAATTTTAGCCTTTTAGGCCTATTTTGCCAATTTTGATAATTTTACATCTTTTCATCATTTCATTACATTGATTAGCACTAATGGCCCATTTAGATTTTAAAATGACCTCATAGGTCTCATTAGCTTCTTCCAATGACCTGTATCATCATATGACTCGTTGAACTCACTGTGCTCAGGGTGCTCCTGCACCAAAATCATATGAAGAAAAAAGAACAAGAGTTGACCTCCCCTAATATCAAAATAACTGGGGGAAAAAGTTCCAAAATTTCAAGTGAAAAAGCATACTTTTTGATCCCAAGTCTACATCATGCCATCCTACTTTCACTTCTTTTCACAATCATAAGCCTTCATCACTCATCCACTTGTTCTACACATTCTTTCCCTTCTGGCGATACATCATGGACCTTTAATGGAGCTTCCTCAAGGGACTTTGTTATCAGGGATGCCCAAACTTCTTTAGGTGACACACATATGGGCTTGTGTAGTCCATACACTAGTAATTTTGTCTCAGTTCCTTCATCAAGAAAGACAGTCACTCGAGCTACACATCATTCATTCAAGGAACGTCAAAGCTACAATCATAAGGTTAAGCCTCATACATTTGAGGTAGGTGACTTAGTTATAAAAGAAAATCCTAAGAATTAGAAAGACAGAGAGAAAGGAAAGTTCAAACCAAATTGGCTTGGTCCTTACATCATCATAGCAAACTATGGATCCAGTGCATATCAGCTTTCAACTCCAGATGGAGAACCTTTGGAGCATCCTATCAACAACATGCACCTTTGCAGGTTTTACACATAACTCTTTAGAGTATCCTAAATCAAAAATATTAAATAAATAAATAATAAAATAAATAAAAAATAAAAAATAAATAAAAATATCAAAAATACAAAAAAATCATAAAAACATAAAAAATCGTTACTTGGTGAAAACCTGGCAAACAAGCGCCTTGTGACACAAAAAAAACTGAAAAAATCGAAAAAAAAGTAAAAAAAAATATTTCGTCCAATGGTGAAAACCACTTCGGTGGCACCTTGGGCAAGTACCATGGTGAAAACTGGGTCATCGGTGCCATGTGTAGAGACATTTCTCCTCCCTCCTTTAGGATTCAATCTCATCCTTTCACTTTGCACACACTCACAACCTCTTCATTCATAATAAACTTACCCATTCCCATCATGGCTTGTTATTGATCTACCTAATATTAGTTAGCCATTCATAATACTACCCCTTTTCACCATTTCCATCCATAATAAATCAGCTCCTATCTGTGGCTAAGTAAAATCCTACGTTTAGTGATGGGTGTGGAACTGAGAGCATCACATGATCTGAGGACTATAGTTTCTTCCAACTTTCTTCAGTCTATCAACACACAATCCACAATAAAGAAACGCTTGCATCGCCAGATCCGAAATAAAGTTTCATCTTCTCTGCAATAAATTATCAGTTGCATGGATTTAGTCAGTTTCAGATGAGACACTGCAGCAACAATGGGCTTCAACAAATCAAATATTTCAACGGACTCAGACAACATTATGGTTCAGTGCTATCTATCCTTTTGTGAATGAAAACATTGTGACCACAATCAAATAGACTTATACAAGTGACAAGAGACACTAAACTTGAGGACTACAGTGGATGTTGGTGTTGAGTGTTGGTTTTCTTTTGATTTTATCTTTTGGTGACATGTCTTTTAGCTTTTCTGGGATGTCTCTGACTAGAGATTTTATCTCTGGGATGTCTTTGACTAAAAGGGCAAGGATGGGGTATCGTCACCTATTTTTCTATTGTTGTCTGTGGATTGTCTCTTAGTAATTCTATGACTTGTCCAAGGATATGAGGACACTATGAGTCTAGTGTGAACTAGGGCATTCCTTGTTTGTGATGGTCTGATCTCCATGCAAATGGGTACAATGACTTTCTGGGTCGAACATATATCTAGATTGTCATAAGCTATTTTCCATAATAAATCTCAATGATGATAATGCACAAGAAGCTCTTTCACTTCCATATCTTCTATCTTTCATCCCCCTTTCTTGATTGACCTCCATTGTCCTTCCTGAGTCCATGTAGCCTACTATCACATGACTAAGTATAATGACACACCAAAAATATTTGCATTTCATGTAGTTTGCACCTGCATTACCACATATTAATCATTTCATAAATACATATAGAGATCACAATTGCATCACATCCTGCACACAACACATGTTAGCACATTTGACATTCTCATCATATAGATAGTTATTTGCATTATTATATTCATCTGCATTTCATAAACTCACATTCACATTTGCATAACATATAAACCCAGAAAAAGAACAAAAATATTGCATTTCATCGTGTACATATTTGCATCCATGTCATAAGAATCACATAGAAACATGCATCACATAGAAGCAACATCGCATAGGTACACATGCATATAGCTGCCGCAAGGATGAATCATCTAGTATATATATGGCTACAAAATCACCTGAAGGTGTCTACATCATCATACAAAAATGGTACAAAAATTGATACATAGGAAGCCCTCTAAGGCTATGATGAACTCCCTCCATCGGAGCTAACTGGCCTTGACAGAGTCTGAGCCCTAGAAGGACCCGCCCCAAGATCATCTCTCCTACTAGTGGTGGTGGAGGACCCATGACCCCACCGCTAGACACATGTCTCCTGTCTCTCCCTCCAGTGGTTGTCATAGTCCGCGATGGTCTCTGGAAGCTCCTAGCCCGCTAAACTGGTGGCACCACTCCATAATACAGGTCTCTCCATGAGGCTATCTCCTCCCCTACCTGCAGAACATATTGGCATTACAATAAATTAAGATGAAGATTGTTGGCATTACAGTAAGTTTGTTGGTTGAGGATATTGAGAAGGTTGTTGAGATTATTGATTAAGGATAATCACTATCTTGATATTATTATTTTGTCATTGATGTCAAGCAATTGATTTTCTAATTCAATATGATGTTGCCATATCTTAAAGAGGATGTTTTGATGAATATAAAGATGTCGATAAGTGACACAGAAAGAATGTGAAAATGAAGGGGAGTAATAAGTTATTCAATGGGCAACTATTATCGAGTTAGACAATGATAAGATTATGATGTTTTGATTGTTTTGATATTCTACACATATATGTATTTGATGACTGAACAAGAGGAGAAATAATTTTATGCAATAGAATGAGAAATGGTTTTATACTATTCTATTTTACCGAGTAGGGAGCCAGTCGGTAAACACTAAGTTTATCAATCACTGAGCATACTGAGCAGAAGTAACCGAGATGGAATATCTACCGAGTAAAGTTCAGTATTAATCAAGTTTCAACTAAGCAGTAACAGAATGCATTAAATGAGTGATATACATTATTTAATAAAGGATGCCGATGAGTTGGAGATTTATGGAATATTGGAATGTCATGCAAGAAGTTTGTTAAGGATCTACGGCAATGAAAAATCAAGAGTCAGATTGAAAGGTTATAACAGAGCACAAGTACCAAGGAACGAATACAAGTTTCAAGGCAAGATAAAATGTTTTTCAATTCGAAGGATACAATGAACCTAGTCAAGTTTGAAGATCTGATGGCTAAGATTAATCTTGGGAAATGTGATTAAGGAGATTAAGCGGTTAGGAATTGCTTATAAATAATGAAAAGATGAAGAACAAATTATATGGGCAAATGGAAGAACAGTGATGCTATAGAGGTGATAACCGAGTACAGAAGATTGAAGATCTATTTGAAGAACACAGTAAGAAGCCTAGCAGGAGGATAGATAATTCTTATGAAAAGACTATCTTGAGCACATAGAATCTGCTTTAGCATTTCAGATGTAAAGTTGCAGATATATTTTATTATTGTTATTTATTTTTGTAAGTGACAGAAAATTTCTTAACTGAGTGGACTTAATAGTCTTATTTGTAAATCCTCTTGGAAGGTAACATTTTGAATGGGTGTTTGAAATCCTTTGACAAGGTCACTTCTAATAAAGTGCAAGATCCTAATAGATCTAAGGAAAATCCTTTAACCAGTTCACATCTAGCAATGTGTATGTATCTTTAACAGGATTTGCTTTTAACCGAGCATACTCTAGAACAGTATATTTTCTTGTGGGTCCGAAATCCTACAATGGTTTTTCCTTATTAGGGTTTCCATGTTAAATCTGGTGTTATATGTGTTTTAATGTTCAAGTTTATTAGTTTATGAGTTTGAATGATTTACAGTCATAGTTGTATATCTAAGGAAGGGCTACCGAGGTTGAATCTGATGAATTTGTTGAATTGTGAGTTTTATATGATTCACCCGACCCTCTCATCTAATTAACTATTGCTTCCAGAGCTATTAACAGAACATGGGTGTATCTAGCCCCTATGTCCTCTGATGCCTGACTCCCTACCCTCAGTGTTGTCTCAACCTCCATATAGCACTGAATAGCCTGATCTCTCTCTTGCTCAGTATCCCTCAGTTGTCTCCTGGGCCTAGACCCATCTTTCTCTCTAAGTCTTGAATCTCATCTTCCTGTCCCTGGTAGATCTCCATCAAAGCCAATAACTCATCCTCCTCCTCTCCCCCTAACTCCCTATCTTGGATCTTGAAACACTCATCTCAGTGCATCCCTATCTCCCTCTCGATCGTAGGGTACTAACTCCCCATCGATCGGTATCCTCGGTATCTTATATACATCCTCTAAGGTGATTTTCATCTCACCCATTGGCAAATGAAAATTGCAAGTCTCTAAATGCTGTCTCTCAGCCAGTGCAGTCAGCAATCCCATGTTCACCTAAAACTCATGCACATATAAAATATGTCGTAGGCCCATAGCCTTAACTGCTTCTCTCTCCTCGACTCTCAGCTCTTCTCGCAAACTCTAGGTCGACGGGAATCTCTCTCGTGACTCCAGCATAGGTAGGTCCTCCTATAGTCAAGCAAATCAACTATGTCAATCCTAGTGGCATTCCTTGTTCATCACAAAGTGTTGTTTCCTATCCTAGTGGTACTCCCTATTCTTCACAAAGTACTGCTTTTTATCTTAGTAGCATTCCCTGTTCATCACAAAGTGTTGCTTTGATCCCATCTTTAGGGCACCTACTTGAGTGAATCATCTTGAGTATCTTATCCAATTGACAACGTATGTTCTATCACTGAATTGTCAATTTCAGCCTAATCCAATTGGCAACGTATGTTTTATCATAGAATTGTCAATTTATTTAGTACTCCCTGTTCATCACAAAGTGTCTTGATCTATCCTATCCCAGGGCCTCTACTTGAGTGTATCCTCTTGACTAGTTTACTAATTGGCAATGTATGTTCTATCACATAATTATCAATCCTAGCCCTATCTGCTATTCTAGTCTTCCCTAGAGGACCTGATTGAGTGTATCCTCTCAGTAGCTTATCTAATCAACAGCATATGTTCATCATAGAACTGTTGATTTGGCCTTGAAGTCATAAACGCACCTTCATTCATAAACACGCCTAGCACAAACATAGATGCGCCTATCCTACCTAGACCCACCTAGCACAAACACAGATGCGCCTATCCTACCTAGACGCGCCTAGCACCAACACAAACGTGCCTTAACATTTTTTCCCCCACTTGACATATCTAAAGCACATTTATTGACCTACCTAACATTCATTTATGACAACAATTAATGCAACAAAGTAGAAGGGGATTTTGCGGTACTCACCAGCTCTCCTTCATCTACTGGCCTCTGAAATCAGCGAACACGATCAAATCTGTGAACCAATGCCATCGCTGCTGACTGCTCTTTTCTCTCTTTGCACTCTGATCTCTTGAATGTGTAGATGACAATGAAAATGTTTTCCCTTGTACTCTATCCTTTATACTACCCTAGCCCTAGCCCTAGCCCTAGTCTCTTTTGTCAGTCTTCTTTATCCCGTGACTCTATCACTCTATCCTATCTTGTCAGTCTATTCTAGCTTTTCTTTCTTATCGAGAGATTGTCTGCGATCTTTTCAGACATTTTCATCCAATCTCTCGAGGGGGCATATCATTCCCATCTTGGGGCAACTTTGTATCAGTTCATCTTATCTTCTTTGAAACAACGTGACAAGTTGCATTGTCTCAAAGAGGGGTAAAATGTAGACACCTAAAATTTTCCTATCTAATTAAATAAATATCTTTATTTAATTAATTATTTTAGCCTAATTCTTCTATTAATTAAATAAATCTTTATTTATTAAATTAATTCAATAATCCTCTTCTAAGCCTTTTCTTATTTAAATAAATACCTTTTATTTATTTAAATTATCCTTTTTCCTAAATTAAATAGATATTTTTATTTATTTAATTGATCCCACTACTTCTATTAATTAAATAAATCTTTATTTATTTAATTAATTCATTATCCTTTTCTATCTATGACACATGTCATTCATTTATTTAATTAATAGAAGAATCCTCTTCTAATCCTTTTCTTATTTAAATAAAAACCTTTTATTTATTTAAATTATCCTTTTTCCTAAATTAAATAGATATTTTTATTTATTTAATTGATCCCACTTCTTCTATTAATTAAATAAATCTTTATTTATTTAATTAATTCATTATCCTTTTCTATCTATGACACATGTCATTCATCTCTTAATTCATACACTACCTACCCTCTCATTATTTTTTTATTTTCTCTACCTACCCTCTAATCCTAGCCGACCATTTATCTTTTACACCTCTCAATCTTATCCCTCTATTTCTTTAAGTGTCTTCTATATAAGAGGATACTCTCCTTCATTATCAACCCCGACTACTCTATGCTTTCAAACTTTCATATGCGATCAAGTCTACTTGTAACCACATTTCCATTCTTTGTTGAGCTCTTGTGCACACATAAAATATGAGAGCGAATATATCAAGCAAGATCAATGGAGATAGGAAGAATGGAGATTCAAACCCTATTGGACATGTGATGGTATAATCTTTGTTTTCATTTGATTTTAATTGTCTTAGGTAATCTTCATATGTTATGGTGGATCTTTGTTGATTGTTAGGCTAGGGCTTTGTGGTTGAATTCATTTAGTCTTTCAATTTTATTGTTATCCACTTTCACCATACACAAAACCAATTACATAATTACAAAACATATCGACCTTAGACCAAAAAAACAAAATCTAACACATAAGACATCTCGAAAATGTATCAAGAGGTCCAATCCACACGCTTCATTAAACTGGTCCATAACCTAGACTAATCGGGACCCAGTATAGGTCCACTCTCTACAGAAATGATCTCCATCTGCCAAGTCTTGAATATGATCACCAACAACATCCTGAAACTCCACCAAAAGTTGCACCAACACCACTTATGCAATTCATAAAATATCTTCATCAAAAGCTCTATCGGTGAAACCCTCACCAAAACTAGAAGCCAAGGTTCTAAGCAAACAAGATAGCATCCGATCACCAGACCAAAACCAACTTACTAAATATGAGCATGAGTATCATGAATAAGACAATTCCATAACCAAACTATACCAGAGCCTACTGGATCCAAATTAACCAGAAACCACTCAACCTACCGGGACCAGAAGGGTCTCAGTAAAGAATCCAAACAGCTAGTGTTGGCATCAATGACAAAACATCATTGCAACACATAATCACTTCCATGAAATAGCCAACAATCTCACCCTTTGGCATCGATGGCAACACTAGATGTGAAAAATATCTAAGTACCAAGAAATGCCAAACAAATCTCCCCCAATGAAAGACAACCAACAATAATCTACTCAAAGATATAGCAATGAGGTTCTGAAACAAAGACCAAACACCCCCTGTGAATGAAATCTCTATAAAGCTCCAAATTGTACATGTATCTCTCTCCTTTTTATTTTTCTTATTAATATCTCTTTTCTTTTTCTTTTTCACTTTCTTATATATCCGCCTTTCACATCAATGCCAGAAATATGACATAAAAATCAAAGCAAAAACATAAACCACTTAATAACAAAGTTGACTACTAGCCCTAAGCAGTAGCATCCCCACATCAGTTCCAGAATGAATAGTATCTATGATAATGCATACTAGACTAATGTCAAACTGCATCAATTAGTTCTCTGTCAGAGGTGCAGAAACCCTCAATCTATCTCTCAAGTACTCGAATGATTCTTTGGGCAAAGGTTTAGTGAAAATATCTGCAATCTACTCTTTAGTGTTGATATAAACCAGTCTAACTTCATTTTCTTTAACCTTTTCCTTCAAAAAGTTATACTTGATAGATATGTGATTTGTCTTAGAATGAAATACCAAATTCTTTGATATATCAATAGCAATGAAGTTATCACAGTGAATAACTATCTGTGCATCACAATACAACTTTATATCCTTCAACATTTGCTTCATCCATAAAACCTATATATAGTTAATAGCAATAGCAAACTACTCAGCTTCAGTAGTAGATAAAGAAGTACATGACTGTTTCTTTTTGATCCATGAAACCAACTTCTTTCTAAGAAAGAAATCTCCATCGAAAGTACTTTTCCAGTTATCAACATCTCTAGCCCAATTAGCATCTGTATATGCACATAAAGTAAGTCATCATCTTTAGGGTACCACAAACCATATTCTGATGTACCTTGCAAGTATCTAAAAATTATTTTCACTGCACTCTCATGATTCTCTCTAGGATCACTCTAAAATCTTGTCAGACCTAGTCTGAGTCAAATAAAGAAGACCTTCAATCATAGATTTGTATCTTGTAGGATTTACTAGTGCAGAAACATCTTTTCTTGTCAATTTCTAACTTTTACCCATAGGAGTACTTACCAGTTTAGAATCTCCCATACCAAATTTGTTCAAAAATTCCTTAGCATACTTAGTTTGATAGATTAAAATACCTTTATCAATCTGAGTAATTTGCAAACCAAAGAAAAATTTCATCTCACCAATCATAGACATCTCAAATTCTTTCTCCATGTTCTTAGAAAATTCTATGCACAACTTATTTTCACCTCAAAAAATAATGTCATCAACAAATACTTCAATAATTAGTATATCATCATCAATGATTTTATAATATAAATTATTGTCAGCATTACCCTTAGTAAAATCAAGCTTCAAAAGATATTTATCCAACCTTGCATACCAAGCTCTAGGTGCTTGTTTCAATCCATATAAAGATTTTCTTAACTTGCAAACCATATTTGTATCATCTGATAGTGAAAAACCATCAAGTTACTCAATATAAACTTCCTCATCAAGATCCCCATTCAAAAATGCCAATTTAACATCCATCTAATAAACCTTGTAGTTTTTATAAGTATCATAGGCAAGAAATAATCTTTCAACTTCAATCCTAGCTACAAGTGGAAAAGTCTCTCCATAATCAATTCCTTCCTTCTGAGAATATCCTTTACAAATCAATCTAACTTTATTTCTTATAACTTGACCATCCTCATTCAATTTATTTCTAAAAACCCATTTAGTTCCAATAACATTCTTATTTTTAGGCTGGGGAACCAAATCCATGTGTTATTTTTCTCAATCTGATCTAATTCTTCTTCCATAGCTTTCAACCAATATTCATCTTTACCTGCCTCAATTACTGATACCGGTTCAACTTGTAAAATTAAAAATACCTCATTAGTAGCCAGTCTTCTTCTTGTCATCACTCCATTGTTCTTATCCCCAATGATCTGATCTTGTGAATGATTCGATCTCACATACCTAGGAGTCCTCTGACTCTCTATTCCTCTTCTCTGATCTTTTGTTATTATAGAATTTCCAGATATTGTCAGAGTAATTGGTTCAACTCTCTGTTTTGGTAAAGGTGCTACTCGTTCAGATATAATCATTTCCACTACCGATTCCTTCTTATAAACTCTGATTTGACTTATGTTCAGCTCATCTACTTTGACATTAGCACTCTCCACAATTCTCTGCAATCTCTTTTTATAGCATCTATATGTCTTGCTTTCATTACAATAACCAAAAAATATGCCTTCATCACATCTAGGATCAATTTTTCTAATGATATCATCTCTTCTGATATAACATTTACTACCAAATATTTTGAAATACTTAACTATAGGTGTATTGCCAAACTATAATTCATAAGGTGTCTTACTAGTTTCTCCTTTGATATGTACTTTGTTGAATGTATAAACCGTTGTGCTTACTGCTTCTCTCCAGTAGATATGAGGTAGACTAGCTTCCATCATCATTGTTCTAGCAGCATCGAAGATAGTTGTGTTCTTTCTTTCCACAACTCCATTCTACTGAGGTGTCCGGGGAGCAAAAAATTGTCTCCTTATACCATGTTTCTCACAAAAGTTATTAAACTCATCGGATGTGAATTCTCCACCATGATTTGACCTCAAACATTTAATCTTTAATCTTGTCTCAGTTTCCACTTTAGCCTTAAATATTTTAAACTTTTCAAATGCCTCAGATTTTTCCTTTAGAAAAGTAACTCGTGTCATTATAGAATAAGCATCAATGATTAGCATGAAATATCTATCACCTTGAAAACTTTTAAATCTAGCAGGGCCACACAAATTCGTATGAATAAGATCAAGAATAGCATTAGATTTATCTTGTATACTCCTAAAAGAGGTTTTGACCTGTTTATCCATTTGACATTCTTTACATACCGGATTATAGGGCTTCATAATCTTAGGTATATCCCTAACTGCCTTAGTTGAGCTGATCTTCACAATGAAATCAAAATTCACATGACACGGCCTTTTATGCCATAGCCAACTCTCATCAATCTCTGTAAACAAACATGTCTTCTCACCGGAGTTCAAATGAAATATATTACCTTTTGTCTGTATACCGGTTGCAATCTGTAAACCGGATCTAGTAATGATTTTGCATTTTTCATCCTTGAACTATAATTTAAATCCCTTATCCAGTAATTGTCCTACACTCAAAAAATTATGCCTTAAACCTTTGACATAATAAATATTTTCAATATTGTTCTTACCATCCAATAATATAGTTCCTTTTCATTTGATCATAGATGCTTTGTCATCTCCAAATCTAAGACTGCCATCAAATTCTTGCAAAGATAGAAAATTCCCTTTATCTTCAGTCATATGATGTAAATAACCGTTGTTAGTTACCCATTCATCCTTGTCTTTAATTTTAGCAGAAAGTGTTTTCTCTTCAGGTACATTCTCTTCCAGTGCCAGATCATCTTCCTTGATAGATAGGATCACCCATTCCTTCTCATTGCCAAAACCACTAGCAGAGTCTTATGTCGGTTCATCATCAGAATTAGTGATGCCTTCCTCATCCGCTATGTAGTGATGGACTTTAAAAGAACTGAGGGGGAGATGAATCAGTCACACCAAAAATGAAACTACTTCAGCTAGTAACCGGTAGATGAACTTAACAAAGCTTTTAAGAAAAATGCATATAATCCAAAATGATATAATAGCATTCACAATAAGTAACACATGCACCATAACACAAATATTTATACGTGGAAAACCAAAATAGGTAAAAACCACGGTGAGATAGAACTCACAAGTTAACTATCTGCAGTAATAGATAACTGATTGGTTAGGGTCTACAATGTGCTCTGCTAGGAGCGAATCTGGTTAAAGATCCCAAAGCTTGATTAGAAGCTTGTACCCTGTTAAAGGTAGTACCCTGTTAGGAGTAACCTCAGTGGAGGATTTCTAAATTCAAACTAATGAATTACCTTGTCAGGGGATTTGTACAAAGAAGCTTGTTAGATCTCACCTGGTTAGGGGATTTAATTGTTTTGTGATTGTTAGAAAATAATAGGATTGGTTTGATCTATTCTGAAGAGCACAATACTTGCTTGATCAGATCCTTCTAAACATATTCAACACTGCTATACAACTTAACACTTATCGCTCTTCAACATCGAAATCTTTCGCTCTTCATGCATGCCATCATCATATCTATAAATGATTTACTAAGATGTCAATATATAGACATTTAGATTTCATGTTGGCCTAAGGAAATCATAACACAATTTCTTATGTGCACTGTATCTAGTCAAGTGATCATAACACATCACAAAAATTACCGCCAAAATTTTTTCAGTGGGATAACTCATCACGATCTGTAGTAACTCATCACAAAAGCATCGAATACCAGTTGGAACAATCAATACTGGTCTGAGTTAAATATATAAACCATTATCATCAAATCTCATGTCATGATCTCTTCTTGATCTCCATCTTGATCTTGATCTTGATCTTGATATTGATTTTCATCTTGATGTCAACTTAGTATAACCATAGGTTGTCTCTTATGCACATACTAGTTATCACAAAGTACTGGTCAGAGATTAACCACTAAGTATACCAATTGACAATGTAAACAATGGAGGTTACACTGGTAGTCAATATAAACATATGTGTGTGTATGTGTCTCATCAATGGCAACATATGATGAATATATTACAATCATCATCATGCCAACAATCTCCCATTTTGGCATTGATGGCGATACTTAGAAAATTTTACAGTAATACTGCTAAGTGTGCATAAAGCAAATTTACACATGCTCCCCCTTAATGCATACATGATATATAAAATTATCGAAAACACACATACATATTTCTTCTCCCCCTTTGACAACAATGCCAAATTGAAAAAGCAAAAAATATATATATAAAGAAAATTTGTATCAAAATGTTTAGCATATACAACAATAACTTAAAAAATTGAATCAAAGTTCATGCTGAAGCAATTCTCATGAAAATATCATTGTAGTTCCTCTTCAATTGTGACAAAGCATTTTTCAATGTCTCGAGCACGTTCTCAATGTACTTGAATGTAGACATCGGCTGTGAATTGAATTCTTCCATTGAATCTAGTGTACAGGTTTCATGGGTTGCTAGGATAGCCTCTACATTGGAGTAGGCTCTCTAAAGTATGCCTACTTGTGATGTGAGAAGACTTTTGAGTTCCTTTGAATATCAAAGTCTCTTTGCCTTCTCATTATCATAAGTATCCACCTTGTTGTACAAATCATCTATAGATTTGTTGAAAGAAAATATAGAATCCTTAAGTGGAACATATGCATTGCATATCTGTTCTAGAGCTCTTTCTCTGTTTCTGTTTGTCTTTTTGTGATATCAGAATAACAAAATGAAATATTAGAGGCAGATGCAAGGAAATTTCCTCCCATTTCAATAGCTTTACTCAACAAATCTTTATTGTACATTAGATCTATTTTTCCACTATCAATATCCTTTGCCAGTTTTTCTCCATACTTCTTCTTGTGACTCTTTTCAGCATAGGTTTGAGCAGCATATTCAAGTGACTTGATTTGATCAGATGCATTTGTAACTAACTAACCAATTTTTCTAATAGGTGTAGATAGATGTGTTGTAGATGTGTCCGATAGAAGACCAGATAAAATATCTGCTATAGTCTGTATTGTCTCTACCTCAATCCTTTGCTCTTTCAATCTCTTCTTATGTGCCCTTGATTGCATAACATTAGCAATATTCATCATTTCTGGTGCGCTCATATTGTCCACATCGATAGGTCCTGAAATACTTAACAAATCATAATCATCCTCATCAAGTTGCTTTTGTTTTGCTGGTTCAGAGGATACAACCTTAATGATCACTTTTTCTGTATTCTTCTCCATTTCCTTTTTAGAGGACTGTGTGACAACATTTTCAGTAGATGACTCCTTATTATCTTCAATGATTGGTGGAGATTGGGGTTTCTCCAGTTGTTCTATTTTTGGTGGATTGTCCACTTTTAGTTGAGTTGTCGGTTGCTCAACTAACTTGTCCTGTAAATTTTTTATTTCAAGAGGCTCTATAGATACATCAACTGTGTCCTGAATATCATTCAATAACATGAGTAGTGGTGTCATCCTTGACAGGATAGACCACATCTTCCTGAACAATCTCTTCTTCATCCATTTTATCAACATCTCTCACATTTTTAGAGGATTGGATGAGTTCTTGCATCCATTTGATATTGCACTATATTTGATGTGTCTCAGTTTCAATAACTGACATCTTTCCATTGAGAATTTTCAGTCTTCTTGCTTTGAAAGAAAACTGAGAGTTGTATTGATCAATTAAAGCACTAATTCCATCTTTAGACAAGTTGGGAAAGTATTGTACAAAAATTTCATCAGTAATTTATCTTTCCAACTTAACAGATTCTTCCCATTTATTTACAAGAGTAGTGTACAAAGACTTTGAAATATCTTTTTCAATATCTTCAAGAAATCTAATATAATGACACAAATGATCAATTACCTGATGAATAACTTTCTCTTTCTCATCTTCGCTAAAAGAATCAAAATGTTCTTTTACCAGTTCAAATCTCTTCCTTTCTAATTGATTCATTGTCCTTTGAAAGTTAGTTACCGGTTTGTAGGTAGAGATATTAAAAGGTATAGTTGCCTTCGACACTTCCTTTACTTGCTTGGATACTCTATCAGTTGCCTTTATCTTCTTGGGTTCTTCTTCAATGTCAATACCCTCAAACTATGCTTGCAAAATTAACTTTCTACCTCTCTTCCTTGTAACTTTCTCCTTCTTTACATATACCTTTGGTTCCAGCTCCTTCTTGGTTTGCATACTCCAGGTTACCCTAGTATTCTTTATTGTTGGAGGTGCTTCTTCATACCTCTTTTTCTTTCCTTTCACATTTTTAACAAGAGTAGTATTGGTTTCTGCTGGTGCATCCTGGACTGCCACAATATCCAGTCTTGCCTTATTTTTATTTTTATTAGATGCTAACAGGTTAGTAGCATATCCGACCAGTAAGTCATAAGTTTACTTCATAGCTCATGTCTTCCATTTCTTCTTTCCTAGGTACAATTGATTGCATTAAACAAAAGTTAGTGGTAACAGTAAAGCTTATATCTTTTGCAAAGTGTTTTACCACATCTTCTACCAATCTCATTCTCAAGCTCATCGTTTTCTGAAACTCATTAAAATACTTATTCATTGCAACAGGAAAAGTATTCCTTATGGTTTTGATGTTGTTTTTGATTTGTGCAGTTACCAATAGGTCCTTTTGCCACTCAATATCTCCAATTCTTGGTAGGAAGTTCTGAAAATAAAAGAATAACCCAACCAATAGTTAACCATGCTTGAACTTTTGACTCTGTCCTTTTTCATAGATTGCAAATTTTGAAATAATTGCCTTCCGATAGCCTCAAAAAGATCATAGTTTGCATTTTCAACAATCATCATGTGAATTGTATGAATTGTTGCAACTGGAACATTATTAAGTCTACTAGAGTAAAATACTGGGTAGCCTATCACCATTACTACTAGTTTCACTATAGGGTCTCTATATTGTTTATACAAAAGGCACGCTTATCAGATGTAGAATCGGTTAAAGAGAAAACCGTATCTTTTGAAATTCGTCTTAAAAATAGGTACTTCACCGGTTGAGAAATAACTAGTTACAACCTGAATGGCTTCCTTAGTTATTGTGTGAGTTCTCTCTAAATACATGTTCTCTCCATGAACTCGACTCAAAATGATTCGGATGTGTTCTTCCTCGAAATCTTCAAGAAAATAAGCAACATTATGAAAACCCTTCTCGAAAACCCTAGCATACTCTGTATTTTTCCATTTTCATCACAAAGTGATTTCAACTAAGTATAAATGTATAGAGATCCTAGATCCTCTATCTCGCAATCAATATAACTAGATAAATCACCTTTAACCAAAACTCCACTCAGAACTTGTGACAATGCATAGTATGACACAATTTGTTCAGCTACTATAGCTTCCATAGATTCAGAAGTAATCATTAACCTTTCTACAGAATTTGAAAATGATGCCATTGTAGATGAACAAGACTTCGAAGCAAGATTTTCAAAGAAATATTTTTTCTTACGCACGTTGCCTCGCTTTACCGGTAGTATTATGCGCAACTGCACACTCGACTTTCTACAACCTTCAATTCAGCTTGATTACACAAATCACAAAGCAATTCGGCAATTCACAACAAACAATCTTTCTCATCTCAGCAAGCGCTCCAAATTTCTCTTCGAATGCGAACAAAATGAAAATTCACTTTTATCATTTTTACCTACTGCATTAAATGCTCACCTGTTAGGATTGCAAACCGTAATTTCACCACTCAAGGAGTAATTTCACCACTCAAGGAGTAAACTCGCTGATAACATATTAACAAAAGTTACCAAAATTTTATACTCACAAAAATTTATTGTAACAAATAAAATGTAGATAAAGTTATTTGAACTCAAAACTAATCATTAACTTGTAACACAACCTCACCAAATAAAGCTTTTAACAAATCAACTTCCACCAAAATATGAACAAATGAAATGTAGATAAAGTTATTTGAAACATTATCCCCTTAATAAACTACTAAAAGCATTACAAGTGGCCTCAAAAACAAAAACACACCAGATCTAAAGGGGATAAAATAATCTTACCAATACAGACAGAATGCCAATAGACTTCTTCAAAATGTTGAATGAAGGATACAAAGTCGAATCAAAAGAAGATGCAAATCCCACATATAAACTCCACCATATAAATCCTACCAACTAGTTCTATCTAACCGTATTCAATTCAAAATTTTAGATGGTATTTCCAACTGAACCGAAGCCATGATCAATTACATTTCAGCTAATTTCATCATGCCTTGAATCACTGTAATTCAATAAGGAAATCTTTACATTTAAGAAACTGGGATGGGTAGAACAACATCCACAGCCACATTTGCAAATGTATGCGCTACTCCAATTTCCCATCATTACAATCTAACACAAACATACCTTCATTAACTATCATTGTTGCTAAGCGCAAATAAAGTACCCATTCAGAATTCCTTGAACATAAAACCTTTAAAACAGAAAAAGAAGCTTCTAATGGATATTTTCTTCTAGAACAGAAAGAAGTAAGCAAAGGCCTGCTTCTACTGGGCTTTCTCGTTGCCTGGGAGTTTCTCCTTTATCTGATCCATCAAACCTCCCTTGTCCTTTTTATCTTGATGCCCCACTTCTCCTCCTTTCCGCTGTGCAGGAAGCTTGTCAGTTATCTGTTCCATAAACCCTCCTTCATTTTGCTTCTCTTGATGCCCCACTTCTTTCTTCTGTGCAGGAAGCTTGTCAGTTATCTGTTCCATAAACCCTCCTTCATTTTTCTTCTCTTGATGCCCCACTTCTTTCTTCTGTCCAGGGATTTTGTCGATTATCTGTTGCATCAATCCTCCTTTATTTTGCGGCTCTTGGCCCATTTCTCCTTTCTTCTCTCCCGGAATTTTGTCGATTATCTGCTGCATCAACCCTCCTTTATGTTGCGTCTCTTGACCCATTTCTCCTTTCTTCTCTCCCGGGATTTTGTCGATCATCTGTTGCATAAACCCTCCAATGCTTTGTTTCTCTTCATGCCCGACTTCTCCTCCTTTCTTCTGTGCAGGAAGCTTTTCCTTCATCTGTTCCGTCAACCCACCCTTTGAATCCGCCATTACTGTGAAGTTTCAAGCTAAAAAGTTTAGAAAGCAAACAAAATCCCAAATTTGCAGTTGAAAGAGTTATCAAAATGGTCATGTGGGAATGAAGATTTATAGTGTTGTATTAGCTTTCAGCACTGTGATTCGACGCTACTTCAGCAACTTCAGTTGCCACGTAAATCTAGTGTCGGTGACATAAATGTATTAAAATGTGTGGTGATAAAAATTTGGATAAAATTTAATACAAGTTTCTAGAAAAGGATTTTGTGCGGCTGAAAATGCACCAGATATGATAGACTTGACCAGAAGAGCAACAGATATTATGACAGTCAATAGTTATGGCAATTTATTCTAAAGTAGTGGAGATATTTAATTAGATATTTTGAGGAGATAGGGTACAGTGCCAGCAAGACGTAGATATTTATAAGCATCTTCGCATGTGATAAAATGTAGTAGGTGCTTATTCTGCTGGAACCTTCCAAAAGAGGAGATGGGATTGAAGCTGAGATATTTATTCAATTTTACCATATTGGATCTGAGATATTTATTGGATCTGAGATATTTATTCAGTTTCATCTAATGATATTTGAATGTTATTATTTGTTGAAAAGTAATCGATTATTTTGTTTTATAGGAATGTATGAGTGAGGACTTGTCTAAGGAATAACAAGTCCTACCACAATTATACTAGAGTTATAAGTCATATGGGTAGTAGGTAGAGTGCAAAGGGTTTAGATGTGAATATAAATGTGTTTAATTATTTATAATAATGAGAATTTTTTTTTTTTGTTATGGAGTTTTGTGACTTAATTAGTTGATATATATTTTATTATTATTAAAGGGTAGGGTGTTTAAGGACGTGTCTATTCTGGTTTTAAAATGGCAGTATGGATTGATTAACATGCGTGTTAGTCGCGCGTTTTATATCGTTGATTTTGCAATAAACAGCTGTGATTGACTCTCATGTTGTACAAAAGGTCATTTTGGAGCCAGAATAGCTTCGGCCGGTGTTTAATGGGTAGAAACAGTTTTTTAGTATTTTAGTAATTATTTTGGTATTGATTTTACTGGGATATTAATTTACGTATTTCAAGGTTGTGTGTTGATTTGACAACCAATGGAAGGGAATTAAATATTAGTCTTAATATGGCATGTCATTGGAGATGGACATAATATGCCATCTAGATCAATCCAACAAGTACACGTTATTATTGGTTGGACTTGATAGTTTGTCATGTGAGAGCATATGGTCCAATACAAATAAACGTAGCAGTATATTATTTAGAAGTTTCTCTCAAGTATCAAGAAAGCTCATGTATATGCTAATAAGAGTATCTTAGTTGTGGCTTGTTGAGTTAAAATAGGGAAATCTAGTGTTGTTAAAGTGTTTAGAAAGAGTATGCTACTCATTTTTATATAAATAGATGTATCCTATTTCATATAGTTGTATCAATAAAAATTTGTAGTCTTAAAGTTACTTTGAGTTTCTCTATTATGTGCATTTTTTTTAAATCTCTCTTTAAATGCCCATGTACGCTTTAAGCTTGACATGGTATGAGAGTTCGTACTTTTCTTGATAACCTATGGGAAGGAGTTGGACAATTACAATATTGAAAATAATCCAAGTGTTTATTGAGATGGGAAAGAAGTCACCACTATAGGAAAGAAAACTCTACTTGCTACACCCTATTACATATCATGTGTCAATTCAAGAAAAGACAAAAGTAATTCTACATAATATTTATTTCATAACTTTTTATGATAGTTTTAGATTTCTCAATCTATCTCCTTAAATAAAATAAAATCCTACTAGAATAAAGTTTACAATTTTCATACTTGAAAGGTTAAAATATAAATGCATTTAATGAATAAAAAATTATGTAATAGTTTATGGGATAGAAATTGTTGAACAAACCCCAAAACTAAGAGGGGTGGTGAATCTGTCTTGAACAAATTTTAGCACTTTATTACTTAATTCAAATTCAACTGTAAACTTTAATCCAATCAATCATAAAGAAAGATAAACAATGAACATAGATGCACAAGAGAACACCAGATTTATGTAGAAAACCCAATAATTGATAAACTATGGTTAAAGTTAACTAGCACTATATAAATAGTATTATAATTTTTTAGGGCTCATTGTCCAAGGAATCTCATTACTCCAGAAGGACTTGTAGATTGAGGATCACTTCCTCAAGGAAAGATACATAATACTTGCTAGGGAGATTCACTATCTCTAAGCAAGATACATGAATATATGAGTTACAATGAATAAGCCTTCAACAACACTACATCTCTCAATCACATTTAGATGTAGGTTCTCTTGAATCACGGTCTTAAGCAACCATTAGGTGATTCATCTTGAAAAATTCCACTACACTCACTTACAACTTCACATTCACCTTTTCCATATTCCACTCTGATTCACACACTTTGCAACTGACTTGATCTTCTTTATATACCACCCTCATCATCTTGACACATCAATTAAGTTGGATAGAACATATAACAAGAGATGATCCTGCAATATCAGACACAAAACACAATTGTAGTGAAATTAGTCTTACCCAAGGGATATAGAGGACCTATATACACCTAAATACATCATCCATTGTTGTCCCAAATATCACACACACTAGAGCACATCCTTTAAGATTAGCAACAGGGTGTAGGTAAAATGTGTAGCGCATAATTGGTTGCCCCAAAAACAATTTTTCCAAATGAATTCTACAATCTGTATCCCCACAAGCCATGGAGGAACCCAAAAATAACTCAACACATCTTCCTATGTTGGCGAACACCCCTGAAGATGCACCACAAGAGAGAGATGTAAATATAAATGGTCAGCTATGATTAAAGGGTAGGTAGAGGAAATAATTAAATGATAAAGAGGGTAGGTAAGAGAATAATTAAGAGATGAATGACATGTGCCGTGGGTAGAAAAGGCTACTAAATTAATTAAATAAATAAAGATTTATTTAATTAATAGAGGAAGTGCGATCAATTAAATTAATAAAATATTTATTTAATTTAGGAAAAAGGACAATTTATATAAATAGAAGTATTTATTTAAATGAGGAAAGGCTTAGAAAGGACTAAAGCGAATTATTTAAATAAATAAATATTTATTTAATTAATAGAATAATTAGGATCAAATAATTAAATAAATAAAAATATTTATCTAATTAGAGAGGATAATTTAAGGTGTTTACATTTTTCCCCTCTTTGAGACAATGTAGCTTGTCGTGATGGCTCAAAGAAGATAAGATAAACTGATACAAATTTTCCCCAAGACGGGAATGATATGCCCCCTCAAGAGATTGGATGAAAATGTTTGAAAAGATCGCAAATAATCTCTCGATAAGAAAGAAAGGCTAGAAAGGACTGACAAGATAGGGTGACAAGGTCATGCAGGAAAAAGACTGACATGGGAGACTAACATTAAGTAGCCTATAAGATAGCATGGACATAAGGAAAACATTCTCATTTGTATCTACACACTTAAGAGATCAGAGTGCAGAGAGAGAGCTTAGAGTAGTTAGAGCAGTCAACGACGATGGATAGAGTTCATAGATTCGATCATCTGGAGATATCAGAGACCAGATGACATGGGTGAGCCGGTAAGCATCTTGAAGCCACTTTGTACAATTTTGTATTTATTTCTATTGTTAATGCATTTTACGGTGGATTAACAAAAATGTGAAATCGATGTTTTCACTATCGCATCTAGGTCAGTGTCAAGCAAGTCTAGGTAGAATAAGTGCGTCTAGGTTAGGTTTGGTCACGTCTATGAATGTAATTGCATCTAGGTTTAGTATGGATGTGTCTATGTGAAAAGGGAACGTCTATATCACAAAGGCATGTTTATGTAGGACAGTGGCACGTCTATGATGTGCAAGCGTGTCTAGGGAAAGAAATCATGTTTGGGTTGATGAAATTCACATATGCATTCTAAAAATGCGTTTGTGTCTAAGTATGCTAAAATCAACAGTTTTGTGATGAACATACGTTGTCGATTGGATAAGCTACTAAGAGGATACACTCGAGCAAGTGCCCTAGGGAAGACAAACTAAGAGATAGGCTAGAATTGACAATTTTGTGATAAACATGCGTTGTCAATTGGATAAGCTACTAAGAGGATTCACTCAAAAAGTGCCCTAAATAGGATCAAGTGCAATGTGATAAACATATACACTATGATGCAGTGCCATGTGATAAACATAAGCACTAGGGTAGGAGTAGCACTATGTGATAGACATGAGTACCATGAAGATTGACATGATTGGTTTAGTTGGATGCAGTACTTGCCCCAGATAGAGTTGTGGGAGAGATTCACTATGACACAAAGGTTATGAACAGAGTTGACCTTTGAGGAGCAGGAAGCTATCGAGGGTATGGAATTGAGACACATCATGTATCTGCCTGAGATTCAGGTGAAAAAAAGGATTACTAACTGCTCTAGTAGAGAGATATCATTCTCTAAGACCTGTTTGTTTCATTTTTCGACTAGCAAGATATCAGTGACTTTAGAAGATGTTTACACGATTCTGAGGATACCGATCCACGACGAGCTAGTGTCATATGACAAAGAGGGAGACAGGGATGCATTGAGATGAGTCTTTGGGGCTCGAGAGTTGGAGATGAGATCGGGTCATGTTAGCTGTGATGTTATGCTAGCTACTGGATGCAAACTACCGACAGTAGTTGGAGGGGTGATTATTGGTTACCTTTGTTTAGATAGGGTGACACGAGGTATGGTTGTTAGATGGGAGAGGACTCTAGAGACATTGGTGAAACAACACAATAGATATACATGGGGTCCCTATGTATTAGCGCATTTATATCATGAACTTCACTAGTTTGTGCATCTTGGTAGCTGGGGGTTAGCTTGCAGGGTGGCTCTATTATAGGTGTGGTCATATGAGCACATTGCATTAAGTAGACTGGTTCACTTCAGAGGGAGAGGACATGCACAATCCTATGCACACTTATATAGTATGATCACTTCCCGGCCATAGATTGGGAAGGTAGACTATTGGAGATGGGTTATTGATGGCATAGATAGTGTCATATGGAGACCCTATCTTGACTTTGAGGATTTGGAGGAGGACACCACAGAGCTACCATATGTTTTTAGGAATAGGCATCTGATTGAGTGGATGCCTTATATACTCGACAGACATCTAATTGAAAAGGTTTGTAGGCAGTTTGGGTAGCAGCAGAGGATGCCTTAGGGATCTGGCAAGTTTGCACGGACAGTGCGAGAGCAGGCTCACTGGGGACCAATTCTATCCTATGATGCTGCAATTACACAGTTTGAGAAAATGGCACCAATACCTTGCAATCTAATAAGGGATGCAATTGATGTAGGCACAGATGTAGAGTATGATGCTTATTTTGCAACACATCCAATACCAAGGTTGACAGATCTAGATGAGCATGTGGCAATGGAGGATGATGATGATGAGGATGAAGAGGATAGGGGTTGAGGGAGAAGAAGGAGATGGAGGAGAGGAGCAACAAGGAGGGTGGCGAGGGGTAGGCATGGATAGAGGGATGCTAGAGAGAGGGTTGAGGAGAGACGGGATCCACAGGTAGGGAGGCCACCGAGACCACCAAGGGGTAGAGGAGGATAGGTGTTATAGGTTGGTGGATAGGTATAGGGACAGCTACTAGGGAGGGATACCTAAGGATAGGTAAAGGGATAGGCTAAATAGGAGGAGGGTGCTCAGGGTGGGGATGAGGATGAGGATGAGCTGCTAGTGCTACAAGAGATTGTAGTAGGATAGGTCAATGAGATTGAGGATCTCAAGAAAGATGTGACTCGATTGAGGCAACAGTTAGCAGAGAAGCAAAGGGAGAGGATCAAGCCATCCAACAATACACTGAGGCTGAGGAGGCACTGAGGGTAGGCAAGAGAGAATTGAGAACACAGGGGATGGATATGCATATGTCCTATGGGAAGTAGAGGAGATAGCCTATTAGAGAGATTTGTACTATGCAGTTGTTCCTCTAGAGCTGGGGCCTAGGAGCTTCAAGAGAGCTTCTAGGATGACTACGTCAAGGGGAGAGACATATGATAGGCATCTAGTGGCGGGGTTGTGGGTCCGCCTGCACCACCGGGAGGGGGAGACAAAGGAGGTGATCTTGGAGCAGGGACATCAAGATCTCAGATTCTTTCAAGGCCAGTTGGCTCTGAGGGAGAGTCTTCATCATAGATCTTTTGGATCCCATTTTGTATCAGAATTTTGTATGATGATGTAGACACCTTCGGGTGTTTTTTTAGCCTTATGAGATATTGACATCATTGTATCATGACACATTATTTTTTAACACACACACACACATATGAGATGAGCCATCCTTGAGGCAGCTATATGCATGTGTACTATGTGATACTTCTATATGTTTTATGATGATTTTATGATGCTTATGATATGAATGCAAATATGTACATGATGAAATGAAATATATTTTTGTTCTTTTTTTGTTTTATATGTCATGCAAATGTGGATGCACTATACGTAGATGGATGTATGATTATTATCATGCTATAATTATTTACATGAGGAGAATACGAATATATATATGATATGCTAATCAGTGGTGTGTGAAAGATGTAATGTGATTATTATTTCTATATGTATGCATGAAATGAAATATGTTAAAATGTGTTGATGCAGGTGAATACTACATGAAATGCAAATATTTTTGATGCATCATTATACTTAGTCATGTGATAGTGAGCTACAGGGACTTAGGAAGGATGATGGAGGTCAATCAAGAAAGGAGGATGGAAGGTAGAAGATATGGAAGTGAAAGAGCTTCTTGTACTTTATCATCATTGAGCTTTATTATGGAAAATGGGTTATGACAATCGAGGTACAAGTTCAACCCAGAAATTCATTGTACTCATTTGCATAGAGACCAGACAGTCGCAAACAAGGAATGCCCCAGTTCACACTAGACTCAAAATATCCTCATATCCTTGGACAAGTCATAGCATTACTAAGAGACAATCCACTGACAACAACAAAAAAATAGGTGAACATATCCCATCCTCGCCTTTATAGTCAAAGACATCCTAGAGATATAATCTCTAGTTAGAGACATCTCAGAAAAGATAAAAGACGTTTCACCAAAAGATAAAATCAAAAGAAGACCAAGAATTGACACCAACAGGCAATGAAATCTTCAATTTATTTGTGTTTCTTCCAAATATGTTAACATGTTTGATTTGATCACAATGTTGTTATATTGATAAAGGACAGATAATGCTGAAAAACATGTTGTTGCCAAAGTCTACTAAAAGATTTGATTTGTTGAAAGCCCATTGTTGCTTGTGTCTCAAATAAAACTGACTGAATCCATAAAACTGATACTTTATTGCAAAGAAGATAGAAACTTTATTGCGGATTGGTGATGCAAATGACTTCTTATTGTGGATTGTGCATAAAAAGGAGGAATGAAAAGACGTTGCTCCTCAAAAAATGTGATGCTCAGGGTACCACTTCCATCACTAGATTTAGGATTTTTGTCCCAGTTATAGATTTGACCTAATTTATTATGGAAGGATAGGGTGAAAAGGGGAGGTTTATTATGAATGGCTAACCAATCTTAGGTAGATCAATAAGAAGCCATGATGAGAATGGGTAAATTTATTATGGAAGTGAAGGCTATGAGTGTGTGCAAGGTGAAAGGATAAGATTGAATCTTGAAGGAGGGAGGAGCAATGTCTCTACACATGGTGTTGGTAACTCGGTTTTCACCACGGTACTTGCCCAGGGCCCCACTGAAGTAGTTTTCACCATTGGACAAATTTATTTCTCTTTACTTTTTTTGATTTTTTTGTGTCACGAGGCACCTGTTTGCCAGGTTTCACCAAGTAACGATTTTTTTTTTTTTAATACTTTTTTTGTATTTTTTATATTTATTTATTTATTTGTATTTTTGATCTTTTTTTTTTTTTTTTGTATTTGTGATATTGGAATATTCTGAAAATCTATGTGTAAAACCTGCGAAGGTGCATGCTATTGATAGGATCTTCCAAAGGTTCTCCATCTAGTGTTGAGAGCTAATATGCACCTGATCCATAGACTGTTGTGATGATATAAGGGCCAAGCCAATTTGGTTTGAACTTGCCTTTTTTTTCTCTGTCTTGCTGATTCTTAGGATTTTCTCTAAGAATTAAGTCACCCACCTCAAATGTGTGAGGCTTTACCTTATGATTGTAGCTGTGACGTTCCTTGAATAAATGATGTGTTTCTCCCTTAATTATCTTCCTTGATGAAGGAACTAAGGTATAATTACTAATGTGTGAACTATGTTCGCCCATATGTTTTTCACCTAAAGAAGTTTGGGCATCCATGATAACAAATTCCTTCGAGGAAGTTCCTTTAAAGGTCCATTTATGTGATGTATCACCAAAAGCGAATGGATGTGTGGAATAAGTGGATGAGTTATGAAGGCTTATGATTGCAAAAAGAAGTGAAAGTAGGATGACATGATGGAGACTTAGGATCAACAAGTATTCTTTTTTACTTTAAATTTTAGAACTTTTTCCCCCACTTATTTTGATATTAGGGGAGATCAACTCTTGTTCTTTTTTCTTCATAGGATTTTTATCCTTGACTTTGATTTTTACAAAGTCCAATAGCTTTTGATTTTGATTTGGACTAAAGGACTTTTCTTTATTTTTTACTTTTAGATTTTTCTTTTTAAATCTTGATTTGTGATGCCCAATTAGTAAGGGCTTTTGTGATTCTTGTTGATCCCAATCTAGGAGAGGAGTGGAAATGGAATGAGTGGATGAAATGGTAAGGCTATATAATTTCTCAAGAGGGCTGGCAATATACTCAATAGATTCTTTGTTGGAGCCACTCTTAGGACTATT
Source organism: Cryptomeria japonica (assembly GCF_030272615.1). Lineage (NCBI taxonomy): Eukaryota > Viridiplantae > Streptophyta > Pinopsida > Cupressales > Cupressaceae > Cryptomeria > Cryptomeria japonica. Next base: position 4,477,462 of record NC_081408.1, on the reverse strand, counting down.
GATATCAAGAGTTTCTTGCACCACTAGAGGAGACTTGCATTTAGACTTAGTAGCCACAACATCAGGTGCTTCATACCCAATTCCTTGGCATTGAAAATTTTTTATAGGTTGTTCTTGTCAACTAAATGTCTTAGGAGATAATGGGAGTTGATGAACATGAAAGATATACTCACCACATCCTATGTCTTTAACCTTGAATTTTTTTTATAGCTAGATGCTTATTTTGATGTAGAAGCTTTCAAGGATTCTGGATCCACATATATTGATGATGGAGTTGCTTCTCTATTAATTGGAATTATTATCTTTGATCTTGGTCATAGATTATTGCAATATATGAACAGATTTAGATCACCTTTTATTGTTACTTCAACTCCATTGTAAGGGAATTTGATACATTGGTGATATGTCGAGGGAACGACTCTCAATTCATGAATCCATGGACGTCCCAAGAGTATATTATATGTAAGATCTAAATCAAGGACTTGACATACCACATCCTTCATAACTGGCCCAACTTTAAGAGGTTTAAGGTAATTGTGCCCTTGGATGAGTGCTCTTCGTCATCATATACCTTTATGGTGATTGCAAGTGTAGAATTCACGGTCTTTTCAAAATATCCCAATTGTTTAATAGTGTTCAATATACAAATGTTCAACCCTTCTCCTCCATCTAACAAGACTCATTTTATTCATTTTTTTATAGATAAAGGCTTCAATATGCAGAGGTGCATTATGAGGTTGGGTTATGGATGCATCATCAGCTTCTTTGAATGTGAGGCTGTGCAGAATGAAAAGGTATCCTACCATGGCTTGAAATTGGTCCACGTTTAGATCAGTGGGTACAAAATTTTCTCTCAAAGTCTTATCAAGGACGTCTTTATGTGCAGGGGATATGCGTAAGAGCTCAAGGATGGAAACGAGGTTGTGATCTTGGATGAAACGCATTGCAAGGTGACTTTTATTTGATGGGTTATGCCATTAGATTTAGAGGTTTCATCTTTAAAAGATAAGGAAGATGGTCCAATGCCTTTTAAAAAAACTTTACTCCTTTAGGTAGCACCTTCAGGAGTTATGTCCTTTATAATGATAGTAGAAATGTGATTGTCCATTGAAATGTGTTTAATAGTAGAATCATAATCATAGGGCATCTTGGTATAAGTACCTTGATTATCTGTAATTTTGGCTTTGCCTTTGCCATGTTTAGGAAATTTCTCCTTAAACATCGCATTCTCTTCATTGGAGGTATGACCATCAACTTCTATCTCGCCTCTTTCAATGAGATTTTGTATCATATTCTTCAATTTGTGACAATTGCTAGTTAGATTCCCTTTGCTTTTGTGATATTTGCAATATTCATCATCATTCCATCAATTTGGTTCTACTTTTGGCTCATATGGTGGATTATCTAGTAGTGTTATGAGCTTGTTTTCCATTAATTTCTTGAATGTTGTTTCAATCGGTTCTCTCAATGCAGTGTACTTTCTTCAAGGTTTTGATTGCCTTTGATTGTTCACTTGATCATTCATATTAGAAGAACTTGTACCAGGGAAAGTAATCTTAGGTTTCACAAAATTTGCATCTACTACCCTGTCATCGATTGTGTTCTTATTCTTGTTTTGAAAGCAGGGTTTGTCTTTCCCATTTGATTCTTCTTTGTTCTCTTTGAATATCTTAATGATATTTTATTCAATAAGGACTCTTTCTATTGTCATTCCTTTCTCAATGACCTCTTTGAAGGTAGACAAACAAGATTTTCTTAGATCATATCCAATATCCTTGTTGACGTTTTGAGTGAACATTTCTACCATTTATTTTTGTGGGACATCACAAGAGCATCAACTAGCAAGACCTCTCCATCATTGTAAAAATGAAGAGAAGGATTCCCCATTTTTCTTCTTAGTATTTCACAAGGTGGCTATTGACATATCTATTTCAATGTTGTATGAGAAGTGTTGTATAAAAGCTCTACTAAATCACCCCATGACTTAATTCCAGGTGGAAGTTGGGAGAACCATTCCATTGCTTGTTCACCTAAGATTTGTGGAAACAATCTCATCAAGTATTTTCTTCTCCTTCTACCTCAATGCAAGCTGTGAAAAACTATCTTATGTGTGCCTTAGTATCCCCTTTGCTTTTGTACTTATTAAATTTTGGTATCACAAAATGTGGGAAATGGAGGCATTAGAATGCTTCTATCAAATGGGTAACGACATGTGTCCTTCACTGTATACTATTGCTTTGGTGTATTCATGTCTGCCATTTGCTTTCGCAAATCCTTGATTTGATCTTGCAAGTCATTCTTGGGTAGTATCTTTTCTCTTTGAGCTAGTCCCATTCTTGAGCCACCGGGTAGAGGGGGAGGGATATAATGCATGTATGGATGGTATTTATCATACATGTGTTCATATGGAGGAGGGACATAGTTATAGCTTCCATATGGACCACTTGGTATGGTGTTGTAATGAGGAGCACTAAGTCTAGCTCGATACATGTCATGACCATGAAGATGGGAGGTATCATAAGAGTGATCTTGATTATTGCCCCCAAATTTAATAGGAGTCTCCTAGTGTCATGATTTTGAATGTTTGTTTGAGTGTAATTGTATGCATTGGTATAATCTTAGGTATCATCATGGTCATACATAGTGGTAGTTCTTCTCCATGGGAAAGGATGACTATGGGTTTGTTCATGAGAGGTTCTATCATAATTGGTATGCGAATGAGTGTATGTGTTTGGATTTTCAGTTTTTTGAAATGGGGAGGAAGGTGACTCAAGCATGAGATGCTCTCTCTTATTACCACCATTATTAGGCCTCCTTTGTCTTGTATTAAATTTATTTATTTGATTTGTATCATCCTTCAAAATTTGTGACATATCAAAATCATCGGGTAATCTTGTTCCACTTAGTGCGATGACTTGTAGGAAATATTGTCTATCCCTCTTTAGAATTTTTTGAACCAATTTATTAAAAATGGAGATCCATGATATTTTCCTCAACTTATGCAGAATCCATAGATACATTGGCATTATCATTATCATTGTTGTTGTCATTGTTGTCATTGTCAGGTATATTACTGCAATTGTCAAATGGATTATAGAATTCTTCTCCATCAAACTCATAGGTACTCATGTTTAAAGACCTTAAAGATTCTTAATCTTCCCTTCTAGACCTTTGTGAATGGATTTCAACCACGAACTAAAGTCTTGACCAAAATGAAAAGTAGGATGAAGATGCAAAGACTATGGAAGACCAAGAGGTGTATGAAATGTAGATGAATCTAGGGTAAACTTGCAATATCCAAGAATGTAAGACCAAAGTATGTATGTTTAAGAGTAAGGTGTGGCTTCCAAAGAGGTGATGATTCTCTTGATGAGGTAAGTTAACCTTGACTCTAGAAGACCAAATGAGACCCTAAGATGATAGATCTTGATGCGGGAATCACCTAGTGTTGTGTTGTAGTATGTTTGAACAGTTTGATGAGGACAAGCAAAGTAACATTTTGACTCAAATTTGGAAAATTTGTATGAGGGCAATGCAAGTCAAGGAAAATGATTGACTATGTATGACCAAGACAGGCTGACTGAAAAATGAAGCCCTATAGGAAGCAACCTTAGGAGCTCTTTGAATCTGAAAAACTAAGTCCTTTTTCTCTTGACAAATCTTTTGCAATTTCTTAGTTGTGAACACATGCAGTTTTAGCAGACCCGGATGTGATTTCTAATCCCAAACGTAGAGCATAGATGTAGTTTCCTGGTGATAATGACAATTTTTAGTTGGAAAGTCAAAGACGCTATTTTGCTCTGCACAGACATGATTTCTCAACACAGACATGGTTTAAATTGACAGAGACATAATTTCTGAAAATGTGACAATTTCTTGTTGATATTCTATTGTAGGACACAGACACAATTATGTACTGCACAGACGCGATTTATGAACACATATGTGGTTTTAATAGTCACATGCACATTTTTTGATACTTTATGCAATTATTTCCAATTCTGAAGTTATTTAATGTGACCAAATCTCAAATTTTTTTACTCTTTTCATGGCAAGAGGACACAATGATAGTGAAGACTCAATGTTTGAAAGTTTTTTGTCTAAAAAATATTTCCAAATTTGTGAAATATAATGTGAAATGTTTTTGCATACACTTGAAAACACGGTAGACACAATGTTTCTTTGTTTTGAAAATGTTTGAGTGTTTTGATCATGCAAGCACAAATCCTAGGGTTAGTTGGGACAATAGTTGTTAAATCTCACTTGGGGGGTTACCCCGAGCTACACAATTTGGAGTGGATACTTAGATGCTTGACCCCACTGGCTCCACCCTCGACACTCACTTCTCTTGGGTAGCTAAAGAACTAGTCCCCATGAAAACTCCCTTGTGGAGAACTTTGTATCTCTACTAAGAAGCATAAAAATGTGAGCCACTTCAGAGGTCTGACCTCTTGCGCCAACAACTAGAAGGTTTTTGGCTTCTAACAAAAAAGGTTTCTAGTAAGGGCATCCATCCAGGTGGCTATAATCAACAGTGTATTACTCTCCATTAAATGGAAGGCCTCCCAAACTATAGAGGTTGTTCTCTATAATATTTATGGGGATTCATAACGTCGTTATAGAAGCATGTAACACCCATCGCTTGCAACTTTCGTTACAAACACCTTTATTTATAATGGCTTGGAAGATCTTGGCTTTAGCCCATTACCACTTGGTTCGTTCCCTCTCACTTGGATTTATGGGCTACTTGGGAGGCATGCCCTCTAAAAGGTAAAACACAAAGAGCCTATTGCTCAAGACACAAAAGACACTTGTTAGTTTTAGAGCACCAATTGAAGTGTTTAACTAATCTAAAGAAGACAAAGAAATCAATCTTAAAATTAAATCTTTGCCAAAGGTCCTGCACTAAACTTGTTAGTAGTTTTGAAGTAATACCCCTCCTGCAAGCACACAAGTTAGGTAAATTTTTAGATCCAGAAGACTTTGTGAAATAGGGGCCTTTGACAAGATGTTTTCTTCCTTTTAAATAGTTGCACCACTTCATTAGTCACATCCAAAAGAGGTTAGCTCCAAAAACAAAGTCTGAAAATCCTTACTAAAAGCAAAAATGCAAAACTCAAAAACATATATGCAGCTATACCGAACCCAGACGCAGAAACAAATCATAGATATAGAATGATAGAACAAAGACACAATTTTTAGATTTGAGACCTACAAAATAGACAATAAAATGTAGATGCAACAAAAACCTACACAAACGCTAGATCTAGACATAGACGCAACAATACAACTCACAGATGCAATTCCAGAAACTTGCACCGTGGAAAACTGATTGAAAAACTTGCAAAACAAAAACACGGCAAAAGGCAATATAGAAATGAAAAGAAAACAAAAACGTGACTATATTCTTTAGAGACACAACTTTAGGATGACAAATCTGCAAAAACAACAACCAAAAAAAAACACACAAATAGTACTCACAGACGTAGAAATAATACAAAGATGTGGTTAGATCCATCGCAGATGTGGAATCGTCTCAATGTCGAACCTACAACTTTTAAAACACCAAAATCTGCAAATAAGATGTCAAAATAAAAGGGACAAGAGTCCCACCGGGCGTGCCAAAATATATACGGTGAAAATGAATAGTGAAAACAAGAATATTGAAATCCTAACAAAGATCCAACCACAAAACCCTAACCTAACAATGAAAACGATCCACCATACACAAATGAAGATACCTAAGACCATGCAAATAAATAAAATAAACCAAGATATACCATTCATGTGTCTAATAGGGTTTCAATCTCCATTTCTTCCTATCTCCATTGATCTCGTTTCATATATTTTCTCTTAGATTTTATGTGTGCACAAGAGCTCAACAAAGAATGGATTGTGGTTGATAGCTTGATTGCAAGAAGGCTTGATTGAAGCAGCCATTAGTTAGCTAGATTGATTAGATGCATTGATTATGGTTGAAAAGGAAGAGGGCATCCTCTTATATAGAGAACATTGTAAGAAATGGAGGGATAAGATTAAGAGGTGTAAATATAAATGGTCGGCTAGGATTAAAGGGTAGGTAGAGGAAATAATTAAATGATAAAGGGGGTAGGCAAGAGAATAACTAAGAGATGAACTACATGTTTCATGGGTAGAAAAGGCTACTTTATAATTAAATAAATAAAAATTTATTTAATTAATAGAGGAAGTGGGATCAATTAAATAAATAAAATATTTATTTAATCTAGGAAAAAAAAAAATTTAAATAAATAAAAGTATTTATTTAAATGAGGAAAGGCTTAGAAAGGGCTAAAGTGAATTGATTAAATAAATAAAGATTTATTTATTTAATAGAAGAATTAGGATCAAATAATTAAATAAATAAAAATATTTATTTAATTGGAGAGGACAATTTTAGGTGTCTATAGGTAGAATTATTGGTGGATGTTTGTGAAGCCTTGGAATGTCTAGTATGATTCCTTGAGTTTTATTTTCAAGGTTTGTAATGTCTTATAAAGTATCGTGATAGTGTTAATTAATTAATGTACATAATTATAATTTAAAATGGGATGAGAAACAAAATAAATAAATTATAATATGGATATTTTATGTGAACTATTAATTAGTTATTCTCGCCACATAAGATGAAGTTGATGGCTAGGGTGGATCACATTTCCATCAATAGGGGGCCTATAATGATTTTTATAACACTTGTATTGAAATGAATTCTAAATTATTTGTTTACTAGAAATTGTAAATACTTATTGTAGTCACATAAATCTGTCCATTTTAATTAAATGAATATTTCATATTTATTTGATTAAAAATCCACTAGCCATCAATTAATTAAATTAATATTTAATTAATTCATCTTCAAACATTCTCCTATTAATTAAATTAATTAATCAATTTATTTTAATTAATTCATTAAACCAAATTCACAATCAATTAAATAAAAAAAATTTATTTATCGAATTTAATCCCCTTTCCTCTTTTAAATAAATTAAATCAAACATTTATTTAAATCATTTATCCCCCCCACTTGCATTTTCTTACAAATGCAACTTGCACACATTTATTGAAATAAATTAATTTATTTTAAATAAAAATCCTACTTTCCCTCACCCACCAAATCCACTTGCAAGCCTAAACCCCTTCTAGATTTTTCTAACCCCTTCTTAATTAGCCTAATCCATCCCCTAATCATTGTCACATTCCTAAGCAACTTAGAGTCACTTCTCAAAGACTTCCAAGTCTTTGATAAGCATTTAATGCTTTGTGTGTTCAACAATTTAACCTCCAAAGTCTTCCAAGACCACTAATGGCTCTTACATGACCATTTATGGCTCTTACATAACCATTTATGGTTATTTCAACTTGCACTCATGTGTCTTCTCAAGCATTTATTGCTTTGACCATGGTTATCCCTTTTGCCTTTGCACAATAGTTTATCCATTGGATAAAAGCTTTATTCTTTAAATAAATAATTTATTCACTCAACCCAACCTTGACCTTGACTCCCAAGTTAACTCTCAGGTCATGTCAAGCATTTAATGTTTATTCCCTCTCCTCTCAACCTATCTCACATTAACACTTGTCATCATGGGATTGGGTTCAAAGCCTTCACATGGATTGAATATCATTCAATCCTGACCCTTGTTGAGATTACTCAATCTCAACCATCCATTGCTCCATTTTACTTATAAATAGAGCTCACATTCCTCATTTTCAAATTCTCAAGCATTTAGCATTCATAGTCATAATCTTGAAAACTTGTATGCATTTAAGCTATAGTGAATTCTAGAGAGCATTTAGCATAATCAACTCATATAATTGTTATTTTGGCCTAAAATAAATCATTTTAGCATTATAGCATTATAACATCTAATATTAGCTTTTATCTACATTTGCATAGCATCTAGAGTAATTATCTACAATCTTGAACCTCCATAAGCATCCATAGTGCAAAAAGTTGTTGAGAGCTACACTAATTTGGAACTTGGAGAGGAGAGGAACAAAGGAGAAGGAGCTAAGAACATGTTAAAAGGCATTTGGAGATGCCTTCTTATGTTTGTTTCATTTGTTAAATATGTTAGCATGATTTTAGTATCTCTTTTGATATGTCTGCTTAAGTTAATCCTTGGTTGAATAACACTAACATTAATCATGTTTCTTGTTGTTTTTGTGTGTTATAATACCACAGGTTTTAATCTAACTTCTCAGTTTTGCAAAGCATCACTTACTATGGGTTGTACATAGATTACATAATTAAATGATATATTTTTCTTTATGTGAATTCAAGCCCAAAAAAATTAAGATAGTTTCTTATGTGTAAAAATATTATGCAAAACTGAATCTATTTTAATTAATGGGAAAAATAATTTCTCTCAATACCAAATTTAACATTTCCAACTAGTGTGCATCCATATTCTCTATCAATGAACTAATTTCACCTCTTAATGATGTACTTACTAGTATGTATTAAGAAAGAAAAAATTTAAGCACTTTTTTGTAGTTGTTATAATACATATATTTGATAACATTAAATATAAAATAAATATTATTTTACAATTTATAAAATCTTTTTTATATGATGGTTACTATCTTACATCTATTTGATTTTTAAAATGTTTGATATACATTATGTCAAAATAAATATTATTATATAAGATTGTGATATAAAGAAAAATTAATGCATTATAGTTTTATTTTTACAAATGCATGATTATAGATGATAATAAAATAATTGAAATAATACCATATATAATAAAATATTCATTATGTATGCTTTCTTTTGTAGAATATTTTAAATGTATAGATAAAATAAATAATATATTAGAAAAAATAATTTAAAAAATGACTTTTTAACTATAAAGAATGTATATTTATTCTATCCACCACATTATCATGATGTTCATTTAAATTTTATAAATATTTCATTTTTTTTAATTTAATTATTAGAAATATTCACCCTTTTATATTTTAAAAAATTTCTACTATATTTAAGATTAAATTTTATAATACCTCATAAGACATCTAGGGGGTTGAGCTAAGTTGGTTAAAGCATTGAGTTCTCAATGTGGAGACCCAAGTTCAACTCCCATGAGGGATATCTTTGTGGAATTCTAAGTTGTGACTCTTGGTCTTCTATTGGTTGTATTTCTCACATTGTTTAAAGTGGATTTCTAAGTTGTGAGCCTTGGTCTTCCAATTGTTGTTTTTATTTTGGTGCTCAAAAGGAACTTGTATTTGTGCTCAAAAGGAGCTAGTATTTGTAATAAGTTTGTTTGAAAGAAGCTGATATTTGTATAAAAATGAGCTTTGTGAACTATCCTTAATAGATTCTATGATACTTAATACAAAAAATACCTCATAAGACATTTAAAATTATATTTATGTAATATTATCTTATATTTATATTAAAAAATACACTCATATTCAAATAATATAAACAACAAATTATAAGAGTTTAATTAAGATGTAAAGAAAAATCTAAGACAATTCCACATCTTAAAAAAGCTCTTAATATTTTACCAGTTCTCTAAATATCAATTTAGATATATTGTAGGTAAAATACATATGACACGTTCAAAAGTTTGGGATGAACAAGTTTTGTACACAATCACATTGTTTGGATGGATATATGGTTGCTACTATGAATCTATTGAGTAGTGTAGAACATCATTATAGAGTGAATATATAAATGTGTCTTACTTTTTTTTAAGTAAATTTACTTAAATAAATATTTGGTTTTGTCAATTATAGAAAAAAAATCATTAAAAAATTAAAGACAATAGATTTCAAAATAGTTTATTTTTTTTACAAAGTATTTGTTAATCAATTATTTATTTAATATAATACTTTCTCTATCATTCTTTCTTACATATATTATTTACTTCAAATATAGTGAGCAAACCTATTATCTATAAAAACCCTCATCTTCTCCTTCAAATATTATACTTTATAATTTTATAGATAATATTTTTCTATAGTATAATTTAAAAACAAAAATTGTTTTATAATTTGTTAAAATAGATTGGTAAAAATATAACATATTTTGTGTAATGTCTGATTGTTTATTTTACTTAAGATGGACTATAATTTAGACATATTTCTAATATAATGCATGTAATTAGTGTAGAAGTTGAGAAAGCCAACTTCACAAACCCCGAAGATCACCTGCATGCAAATAACCTGTCACAGAAAGAAGAGATGGAGACAAACAAGCAAGGGTGCTCTGAAAGCTGAAAAATGTATTCATCCAAGAGAGAGATAAATTACAATGATGAATCCTTATAAAAGGATATTGTGCAACCCTAAAAGAAACCCTAATAGGTAGACATTTAATAATTAATATAATTATTAAATGTCACAAATGCAAACTAAAGTGAAATCTTAAGAGAGGAATAAAGGTAATTTAATCAACATGATTAAATTAAAACCTTTACTCTAACAATTAGCTATAATTAATCTAATCTTAAATAATCTAAGATTTAAATTTTTAGAACAAGATGCCAAGTTCCAAACTGTGAAAACCATGATCGATTACATTACAAAGAGTTTCAATATGAAAATAAATAATTTAATTAACTTCTTAAAAAAATTCTATTGTATTTAAGAATATTTTTAAATATAATATAAGACATGATAGATTTATGTTTACATGATTATTCAAGATAAAATGTTCATGTGTACATCTTTTATTACAATTATCTTCAATTATTATAAAAAACAAATTATAAGATTTTAATTAAGGTGTAAAGAAAAATTTAAGACAATTCCACATCTAAGAAACAAAAACTTCAATTTTTTTACCAATCATGTAAATCTCAATTTTGATCTCTTGCAAGTTCGATGCATATGACACATTCAAAATTTTGTGTCAAAATTGAGGTTTTGTATAATGTTTGGATGGATATATGGTTCTATTAAGTAGTGTAGAACATCATTATACAGTGAATATGTAAAAATGTTGGGATGTGAAGTTTGACTCTTCATTTCACCTTCCCATCTCTATCTCTTCATCTTCTGTTGAAGACTATTGTATAAATATGAGGGCAAAGCCCTATGTATATAAGCTACAACAATAATAATAAGATACCTTCTCTTCTTTTCCCATGGATGTAGCCAAATTGGTGAACCATGATAAATTCCTGTGTTTGTGTATTATTTGTGTGTTCCCATTTTGTCTTTTTAATAAATAATTGGTATCAGGGCAGTTACCAATCCAAAGAGAGTAGAGGCGGTAGCCATGTCCAAAGCAGTGTTTCCATGTGTTGGTGTATTTATGAAGTTCATTGAATCTATGACAGTTATATTCAATTGATTGGACCTTGCAGGGCATCTATGCAGTTCCACAAATGTCTCTCCAGTTTGCAATCATTTGCACAGGTGTTGGAGAACCTGTAGCAGAGTCGCAGAATGTAAATATTCAGCTAAAGGCAATTTGAGGAAAGTGTTCAGTTTTTTATTTTATTTTTCTTCCATGCGTTTTTAGGATGAAGAGCATGGTCATAACAGGCGGCAGAAGATTGTTGATAGAGAGGTGGATTACTGAAAATAGAGATTGTTTGTTGTCATTTTTGTTTTGCAATCTTCCATATCTTTCTGAGAATGCCAAAATTTTACAGTTTTTTTTTAATTGTAGATTGGTACAAGATTTAAAAGAGGTTTTAGGAAGAAAATTGAGGGTTTTGTATTGAAAAATTGTTTGGATTTGAATAAGACTATTTCAAACAGATTATTTTTGGAGGTGAAAAGGTATCTTTTTAGATTTTGTAAAATACGCTTAGGTTTACAGAGTTTCTAAGCTGGATCAGATCTTGGTTGTCTCTTTAAAAGTATGAATCTTTGGGCACCTGAAGAGGTTGGAAACTTTAGGCAGGGCAGTTGATTGTGTGTGCTTTGTTCATTTTATTTTTTTTGCAAGCTTAACGCTTCAAGTGAACTGAAGTGAATATATGTGCAAATCGACTAGGGAATTGGTGATGGAGGGCAGCGTGATGCAACTTGCGTCCTACATGATGACAACATGTACAGTGAAATATTTGTCTCCTCATTAGTTTATCCCTAACTATGGGGCACATATCAAGCAATCTGGAAGGATTGAGTTGCCACACTAGACGGAAATTGTAAAGACAACCACATTTAAGGAATTTGCAAGCAGGAGAAATAAATGATGGATAGTTGTGGAGAAACCTATTGGCTGCCCTGTATGAGGCATTTGTTATGGCATACAATTAAATGGGTGGAACATTGTCTCCTAATATTTCAATGTGCAAGAAAATTGAGCATTTGGATTTGTCACATAATCTCTTCTTTGAACCCCAACTTTTTTCTGTCCAAATTAAAATATTTGGGACATGTGTAATGGTGGAAGGGGAGCTATCGATCCTCAGCAGAATGTGTAAGAAAATCATGGTCTATATCAAGAAGTGCACAAGGAATGACTATAATAGTCTCAAGATTTTCTATGATAACTATTGGGCAAGAAATTTCACTGGAGATGTTAGATTTGGCCCAGAATTTGCAGGAAATGGAGAGTAATTGCAACTGTAAGTTATAATCATTGAGTGGGAGTTTTTTTTAAGGGGGGGTAGTGAGTTTTTGTCAAGAGGTAGTTATCTTAGAGCATGTTGATTCTTAGATGCCATGGTAGGCTCTTGATTCTAGATTAGAGCATTGGCATGATACAGGTTCTCTTGATAGGTTATGCTCATTGGAGCATACAGTCTTCATTTTTGAAGATGTAAGATCAAGTTGTCATGTTGTATTCCCAGGTAATGCAGATGTGTAGTGGGAGTTTTGACATTGGTCTTGTGAGTGCTCTTAGTATCGAGTACATTGGCAGATTGACCATGGAGGTGCTTTTGAAAACTAAGAGGTTTGGGTGAGGCTGGAGTTTTCTTGGGATTAGAGAACATTTGTTGAGATGGTATCTCTTTAGAGGTTTCAGCAAGAACACTGAGGAGCCTACACCTGGTGATAGATGTGAGTTCATTCTAGACCTAGAGGAGATTGTTCTTGGAGAGAGTCTTTGTGACTTAGTGTATCCTAGAGGAACATTCTTAGTCCCCACTCTTGGTCTACTCGACAGATTTATCTCCTTGAAGGATATGGTTCCTAGTTTTGGAATGATATTAAGTTTGATCTTCCTTGATTACAAGGGCTTACATCTATGCTGGTTGTGTGTTGTTAATGCTTTCATTTGGGGAGGTAAAGGAGATCATACTTGACATAGCTGAGCACTTGGTGGTGTTGGTAAAAGGATGAGATATGGTTTGCATGGATGTTTCTTCCTAGAGTTTTTGAAGTCATCTATTGTTGTTGTACTTTATTTTTTTTAACAACAATATGTGATTTTCATGAGGACTTGGAGGATGTCAAGTGATTTTTCGCAGCAAGTTGGTTGCAGGATGCAAATCATTGTGATTTGATTATCGCCACACATTTTATGTTAGTGTTGCTAGGTAGATTTGAGGTATTGGTTAACATTGCTTATGCAACACGTGGACAGTTATACAAGTGTCTTCTAGTTTTTTGCACATCAATGGTTTTTGGTGTGTTTTGTTGGAAGATGGGATTACACAAAATTGTTGTATGGGCTAGAAATGTTGGTATGATTTTATTTGATGTTGTATGGTTTAGTTGGATGTCATTAGCAATTAGCTATGGTTGCTATTTCATCTATGGTGATTGATACTTAGCCTGTTTATTACCATGTGATTTGTTGATTGTGCTTGGATATTGGTTGAGAAGGGAAAGCAGGGGATATACTTTAAGTGGGAGATTGTTTAGATGTGAAGTCACAGCGTAAGTCAAACTTCAAGTGGGGTTGGGATGTGAAGTGCGACTCTTCATTTCACCTTCCCTTCTTTGTCTCTTTGTCTTCTATTGAAGACTATTGAATAAATATGAAGGCAAAGCCCTATGTATGTAAGTTGCAATAATAATAAGATCTCTGCTCTGCTTTTCCATCTAACCATGATAAATTCTTGTGTTTGTGTGTTATTTGTGTTCTCCCAATTTATCTTTTTAATTAACAAAAAGTGTGACTGGCTACTTTGTCTACGTAGATTTAATTTATTTTTTTATTTTTTTGAAAAAGGTGGTAGTGCCACTTAATATATTTTATTATATAAAGTTGATTCAAAAAGATAAAAACTTTGATCCTTGCTCTATAATACATAGAAAGGTTGTGAGATTTAAATCTCAAATATGCCAAAAAATACAATATCTTATAATGTCCAGAATACTGAGTGCCATAAAACATCCCCCAGTATTAAATGCTTTCTGGAATATATTGAATAAGTGCAGTCTGAACTAAAACATCACGAGAGTTGTACACATTTACATAGCAGTCCACAATCTATTTCACTTGTGCATTTATCCAACTTACAATCCAGCACGCTTCTCAAATCGACATTCCTTCACAATATATAGATACAACAAAACCACAGGACCCTACGCTTATAATACCACACATACCAATTTATATCATTATGAAAAAAACCACTGCATAGCTATATGTAATATTATCATGTACCCATATCCTCCAAAATTTTCCCCTTAAGTATTGGATAAGAATTGAAATCACAATTTTTGACCCATCATATTAAGTTCCTCCTTGGAACTTCCCATATTTGCCAAATGATCTACAACCTAGTTACCTTCTCTATACACGTGAAATGGTAAAGTTTGTAAATGTATCAATTAGTATCCATGCTTGTTCAAGTATTTGATTTTGTCAATTATAGAAAGCAAATCATAAAATATTAAACGTAATGTAAATCGATACAATTTTAATTTTTTTTAATAATTTCGAAATAGTTTATCTTATTTAAAAAGTATTTGTTAATAGCTATTTAGTTGTATTTTAATCTAATATAATACTCTTTGTTCATCATATGTAATATATATAGCTCACTTATAGTTGCCGTTTCTATTATCCATAAGAGCCCTCATCTTCTCAATGTGTTTTACATAGATTTTTTTTAAATATAGATATACCAGTTATAATTTAACTTATTTCTTCTTTCTTTCAAATCAGAATTCTTACCAACTAGAATCTAACTATAATTAATCTAATTATATACAATCCAGGATTTTAAGAACAAGTCGCCAAGTTTCAGCATTCCAACTGCCATAGCCATAAACAGTTAAATTGTAGAGATTTTAAGCAGTACGGATTGAAACAATGTAATTATCAAAAGGAAACCTTTTTTCATTTAAGAAATCACAATGGATAGAACAAATATCCACAGCCACATGTGCAGAAGCATGGACTACTTGATTTCTCCACCATTACAAGAACATAAGCGTCCCATTATTAAGTAATATCATATAAACATAAAGACAGTACCCATTCAGATACATCTGAACATAACATATGCTATATTAAACATAAAAAAGAAGCTATTGCTGGTCTTTTTCTTCTATAACATATAAAACATAGAATAGTAATCAAGCCTGCTTCTACAGGCCTTCTTTCTTTTGTCCAGGAAACTTTTCCTTAACCTTGTCCATCATCCCTCCTCCTTGCTTCTCTTGTTTGTCTTCATGGATCACTTGCCCTTCTTTCTTCTGCCCAGGAAGATTCTCTTTTATCTTGTCTACCAAACCTCCTCCTTTCTTCTCTCCAATCCCACACTCACCATGCTGCTGCTGCTGTGCCGTCTTTTCGTCTTTGTTTTTCCCAAACAGCCCACGATCCTGCTGCTCTGGTGCATTTGAATCCGCCATTACTATAAACTTCACAAATTCAACAATATGAATCAAAACGAGCTTCACAAGTTTGCAGGTGAAAATGTTTGATTGAAATGGGTATGTGGATATGCATATTTATAGGGTTTCACCAGAGTGTGGACGTTGTTGTGGCGCTGCTTTGTCATGTTCAATTGCCACGTTAATATGCTACCGGTGGCATAGACATTTTAAATCTTGTAGTGGGATAAATATCTAGATAAAGTTTTTATCTCCACAGGTGTCCATATTAAGAGAGTGCAATTTTATGTCAAGGTAGGTCATTGGGTGGCGAAAGGAAACTCCAGATTTGACGACTTTGGGATGAAACACTCATTTACGTGTTCATTTATTGTGGAGCATGCATATGGATTAGCATCGTGTATTTATCTTCCATTGTATTATATGCTCTCTTGTCCTTCTAGAAACTATCTACAAGGGGATTTTGTTAAATGTAATCAGATTACTGTAAATTAGTGTTGATAAGTAATTGTTAATAGTAATTATAATAAAATCTTTTAGTATCAATTTCCATGAAGGACAATTGTGATTTGATATTGAAATTAGATTGAGATTTTTTTGAAATTGTGATTTCTTTGTCGGTAAATAGTCTCAAATTTTGTACTGGATAGATGTGTTTTGTCAAATATCATGTCTATAGGTTTGGGATCAAATCTACAATTGCAAATTTATTATCTACATCTATATTGCACCATATGAAGTGTACATTTATAGTCTTTGTTCACCTAGATAATCTTCATTTTCTAGGCTTGTCTTTATCTCACAAGGAAATATGTTTTTCTAGGCTAGCATTTAGAAATGCATACAAAAGTTTAACGATGGTACACAAGGATCATCAAATGATGTATGCATATTTGTTACTTTTTTATGTGCACCAAATCCATGTCTATCACTATTGATTATCCTTTAATGCTCTAGGATTTGAGAGATTGATTCTAACTATAAGATGGATGCTAATGAATTCCTTTAAATATTAGCATATAGCATCAAATATTAAAAAATGCGTCTTTAATTGAATCAAGGTAAAAAATTAAAGGGTGATAGTTGCCCAATTTTGAATCTAATTTTTAGAAATGAAAGACTCAAGTCCATAACCACAAGATTAACCTTATAACTATGGAAATCACACTTGGTGGAAAAAAAAACCAAATTCAATTGTTTCATGCTTATATGAAGGAAGGTTTATAGATAAATCTAATAAATGGAAGGCTAAGATGAAATTATGGGTGATTCAACAATAGTGTGCCAAGTTGTCAAGCATGACAAAAGAATGTGCCCAAGATATCAAAAAACTTAAAACACCTATAAAAGAATATATACCTTCAAATGCAAGAACTCCACTTAATGGTGGTATCATCATGACATTTGAATGAAGGACCCTCATTAAAGGGTGATCATTGTGAACTTTGAATTAAGGAATTTGGTTTTATTTTTCTTGTTTCTGTAGACACTAAAAAATGGTCAACGCTTGTGACTCCCCTTTTTAGCATGTCTCGTTATCACATGTTTGGTCTTTATCATTCATCCATATTGTGTTATTCTTTTGTTTAATTGATAATTAATTTTTCCCCCTAATTTGACCATCTCTTGTCAATTTGACCTAAATCACTCTTCTTGTTTACCCGATTAAATAATTCTATCAATTATTCAATCTCTATCTCTTTGGCATTAATTTGACCTTATCCAGATCTAGGATTAAATATTCATTTAATTATTGACCCCCCTTAATTCTAACATGTCCCTCTTAGGATTAATCAATTCATTGTTTATTTAATTCTTTTGTCACAATTAAATAAATATTTAACTCAATAATTACTAATATGGGAGTGAATTAACAAATGAATATTTATTAGTTTCACTCCATTTTCATCTCCACTTCTAAGTACACCTCACTCTTTCCTCATTTTTCTCCACTTAACTCTAACTCATTTCTATTTCTTCCTCCACTTGGAAATGCAATTTCCTATTTCTCCTTACTTAACAAGTCCTCTCATTTAATCTCGTATGTTATCACTTTTAGTCCCAAATCAATCTTAGTCATACAATCAATCCCAATTTATCTATAAATTAAGCTTTTATTGCTCATTCTAATAACCATGACCTTTTGGTTATCCTTGTGATCATCCTATCAAATTACCCTTGCTTTGTCATATTTATGCACTCACCCATCTGAGAGCCGCATCCAATTAGAGGAGAAAGAAAAATGATGGAATGGAATGAAGGAGATCCATAGTGTTGGTTTGCATAGTGTTTTTCGTTTCATTTTATGCATTTCAAATTCATAGTTTCATTGATGTGATTAGGTTATTTTCATGATGTTAGCTTTGTAGTTGTCTTTTGATATCATGTGTAATTCAAGGTAGAATACAAATGAAATTAAGACATGTGCATCTCCATCACAAACCCTTACTACCTTCTTTTAAAAAGGAAAAAAAAAAATTATGTTTTTAACATTATTTTTATATTAGATATTTAGTTAAATTTTTGTTTTCATTTCCTGTATATGGTAAAAATGGAAACAACAATATTGAAAGACTAAATGAATTCAACCACAAAACCCTAGCCTAATCAACAACAAAGATCCATCATAACATACGAAGATTACCTAGGACAATGCAAATCAAATAAAATCACAAAGATTATACCATCACATGTCCAATAGGGTTTGAATCTTCATTCTTCCTATCTCCATTGATCTTGCTTGATATATTTGCTCTCAGATTTTATATGTGCACAAGAGCTAAACAAAGAACGAAAATGTGGATGCAAGTAGGCTTGGTCGCATATGAAAGTTCGAATGCTAGTCCAGGAGTTGAATAGAATAGTTAGGAGATTGTTAATGAAGGAAGCGTCTCCTTATATAGAAGACACTATAAGAAATGGAGGGATAAGATTGAGAGGTGTAAAAGATAAATGGTCGGCTAAGATTAGAGGGCAGGTAGAGAAAATAAGAAAATAATGAGAGGGTAGGTAGTGTAGGAATTAAGAGATGAATGACGTGTGTCATGGGTGGAAAAGGTTAATGAATTAATTAAATAAATAAAGATTTATTTAATTAATAGAAGAAGTGGGATAATTAAATAAATAAAAGTATTTATTTAATTTAGGGGAAGGATAATTTAAATAAATAAATGTATTTATTTAAATGAGAGGCTAGAAGAGGATAAATGAATTAATTAAATAAATAAATATTTATTTAATTAATAGAATAATTAGGCTTAAATAATTAAATAAATAAATAAAATTATTTAATTAAACAAGACAATTTTAGGTGTCTACATTTTACCCCTCTTTGAAACAATGCAGCTTGTTGCGTTGTTTCAAAGAACATAAGATGAACTAATACAAAGTTGCCCCAAGATGGGAATGATATGCCCCCTCGAGAGATTCGAAGAAAATGTTTGAAAAGATCGCAGACAATCTCTCGATAAGAAAGAAAGGCTAGAATGGACTAACAAGATAGGATAGAGTGACAGAGTCACGGGATAAAGAAGATTGTCTCGAGAGATGAGGGGTAGGGTACTCTATAAGATAAACTACGAGCGAAAACATTCTCATTGTCATCCACACATCTAAGAGATCAAAGTGCAAAGAGAGAAGAGAGAAGTTAGCAGTCAGCAGCAATGGTATTGGTGCACAGATTCGATCGCGTTCACCGATATTAGAGGCTAGCAGATGCAGGAGAGCCAGTGAGTACCACAAAACCTTCTTGTACTTTGTCACATTAATTGTTGTCATAAATGCATGCTAGGTAGTGCAATAAATGTGCTCTAGGTAGGTCTAGAAAAATGTCAAGCGAGGGGGAAATACATGAAAGCATGTATGCATTGGTGCCAAGCACGTCTGGGTAGGCTAGGCGCATCTGCGTTGGTGTTAGGTGCTTCTACGATTGTTATAGCATCTGTGTCAGATGCGAGCATGTTTGTGTATTTCAGGCACGTTTATGAAAGACAGGCATGTCTGTGCAGAGTAGAAGCACGTATATGTGATTTAGGTGTGTCTGTGCAGAGCAGGCACGTATGTGCAGTATGCAAGCGCGTTTGTGCCATGAATGTGCTTTTATGTCTTCAAGGTCGAATCGGCAGTTATGTGATAAACATACGTTGTCGATTGGATAAGCTGCTGAGAGGATACACTCAAACAAGTCCTCTAGGGAAGACTAGAATAATAGATAGGGTTGGGATTGACAATTCTGTGATAGAACATACGTTGCCAATTAGGAAACTACTCAAGAGGATGCACTCAAGCAAAGGCCCTAGGATAGGATAGATCGAGGCACTTTGTGATGAACAGGGAGTACCAAGGAAATCAACAATTTTGTGATAGCACATACGTTGCCAATTGGATTAGACTTAAATTGACAATTTTGTGATAGAACATACGTTGTCAATTGGATAAGCTACTCAAGAGGATACACTCAAGCAAGTGCCCTAAAGATAGGATCAAAGTAACACTTTGTGATGAACAGGGAATGCTACTAGTATAGAAAGCAGCACTTTGTGATGAACAGGGAATGCCACTAGGATAGAAAGCAGTACTTTGTGAAGAATAGGGAGTACTAAAAAAGAGCAGCACTTTGTGATGAATAGGGAGTACTACTAGGATAGGAAGTAGCACTTTGTGATGAACAGGGAGTACCACTAGGATAGGAAGCAACACATTGTGATGAATAGGTAGTACCACTAGGATAGAGTGCCATATGATAGATATAAGCACTAAGATAAAAAGTAGGACTTTGTGATGAACAGGGAATGCCATTAGGATTGACACAGTTGATTTGCTTGACTGCAGGAAGACCTACTGATGCTGGAATCACGGGAGAGATTCCCTTCGACTCAGAGTTTATGACTAGAGCTAACACTCGAGGATAGAGAAGTAGTAGAGGCTATGGGATTGTGATATAGTTTGTATGTGCCTGAGTTTCAGGTGAACATGGGATTGTTGACTACGCTAGCTAAGAGATGGCACTGAGAGACTTGCATGTTTCATTTGCCAATAGGTGAGATGACAGTCACCTTGGAGGATGTGTACAGGATACTAAGGATATCGATCATTGGGGAGTTAGTTCCTTACGATTGAGAGAGAGACAGGGATGCACTAAGATGAGTGTTTCAAGATCCAGGACTGGAGATGAGGGTGGGACATGTGGCTTGGGACACTATGACATAGATAGGATTGGCACTACTGTCGGTACTGGCAAGAGTGATCAATGGGTTCCTCTATCCGGATAGAGCGACACAAGGGTTGGCAGTGGGATGGGAGAGGACACTAGAGACATTGGTGAGTGAGCACACTAGGTTTGCACAGGGTTTGTGTCTGTTGGCACACTTGTATTATGAGTTGCATCAGTTGTGTATCACAAATCATCAGGATTGGGATGCGAAGTGACATTGTTGCAGGTATGGGCATATGAGCATCTATCAGTTACATGTCTAATACACTTTAGAGGTAGGGGACATGGGCGTAGCGATGTACACTTGTATGATATGATTATGTCACAACCACAAATTGGGAGACTAGAGTACTAGCTCAAGGTTATTGATGAGATAGATAGTGTGATATGGAGGCCTTACTTAGACCGTGAGGAGTGGAAGGATGATGCAGTGGAGCTGCCATATATATTTCGAAGCAGGTATCTGATTGGTCGGACACCATATGTGATTGAGAGGCAATTGATAGATAGGGTGTGCAGATAGTTTGGCAGGATACAGTAGACTCCACGAGGTTTAGGGATGTATGCACGGACAGTGAGGGATCAGGTGCACTTAGGGCCATTGCTTTCTTATGATCAGGCTGTGATACAGATGGTAGAGATGGTTCCCCTGCCTTGGTATATATGGGCAGATATAGAGGATGCAGGGATGGATGCAGAGTACACTACATATTGTGCAGAGCATCCGTTTCCATGGCTGACGAATCTAAGGGAGTCGATAGAGGGAGACAGTGGAGGTGGTGGAGATGATAGTGGGGATGGTGGATATAGAGGCCGATGACGGAGGCAGGGTACAATGATAGAGAGGAGAGTGGCTCAGAGAAGAGATGGCGGAGAGGAGAGACAGATGCATTTAGTGAGGGATAGAGGTGGATTTCCATTACAGGTGCTAGCAGCACAGGTTCCTAGACAGGTACAGGGACAGGGACAGGGACAAGAACAGCCACAGGGACAGGGTGAGGGGAGATAGGAGGAGGATGAGATACTATCCTTGAGGGAGATCTGCTAGGGATAGGCAGATGAGATCCGGGATCTGGAGAGGGAGACAGCTAGGCTTAGGAGATAGCTGAGGGCCACTAAGCGGGAGAGGGATCAGGCTATTCAATGCTATAAAGACGCTAAGATAGCACTAAGGGAAGGGAGGCAGGTAGTAGAGGACACAGGGGTTGGATACGCCTATGTTCTGTGGGTAGGGGAGGAGATACGCTACTTGAGAGACCTATACTATGGAGCGATGCCACCAGATCAGTGGGCTAGGAGCTTCCAAAGACCATCGCGAACTGTGATGACCATTGGATGGAGAGACAAGAGACAGGCGTCTAGCGGTGCGGTTATGGGTCCTCCACCACCACCAGATAGAGGGGGAAGGGGAGGTTATATAAAGATATAAGATACCTAGAGGGGGAGAGAGGCGTGAGAGACCTAGATAGGGTGAGAGAAAGAGAGGTTTGAGATAGATGGAGGGAGGCAGAGAGAGGTTTGTAATGAGATATGGATGGAGATGTAGAGAGAAGGAGAGGGAATGAGGGAGAAACCTACAGAGGGTTAGAGAGGGTGTGATGGAAAGCTAATGATGTAGACAGTAAAGAGAGAATAAGAATTAGTAGGGAAGGGAGAGAGAGATGAGATAAGGAGGGAGAGGGAGATAGAGAGGGAGAGGGGAAGAAAATAATGGAGATGCCTATAAATGGGAGGGAGGGATAAGAGGAGAGATGAAAGAATAAAGAGAGAGAAGAGTATGAGGGGATTGAGGGAGAGGTGGACATGGAGGGACTACAAGACCTAGGGAAGGAGATGATGCAGAGGAGGGGGTAATGCGAGAAGAGGATGAGAGAGTTCAAAAATAAATAGGAGTAAAGGGGGAGGGAGATATAGGGGAAGAGAGAGGGAGAGAAATATATTGGGAAAGAGAGATGAGAGACCTAGATGACAAGAGAGAGGAATGAGATAGATAGAGGGGGGGAGAGAGGTGAATAATGAGATATGATGCAGAGGTAGATAGGTGGAGAAGATGGAAGTGGTAAACCTAGAGAGGTGAGAGAGAGTTGATGACCTAGCATGTAGAGAGAGAGAATAAAAAAGTGGGGAAGTGAGATATATATGGGGGTATGTATGGATGGGGAGGTAGAGAGGGAGAGGGGAAGAAATGAAGGGAGAGACCTAGAGAAGGGAGAGAGGGAGAATATAAGAGATAGAAAAAAAAAGAGAGGAGTAAGAGGGGATGGATGGAGAGGTAGACATGGAGGGAGTGAGAGACCTATGAAAGGAGGAGATAAAGAGGTTAGGGGAGGAAGAGAAAAGGAGGGAGTTCATAAAGGGATAAGGTTAAGGAGGAGGGAGAGAGAGGTAGAGAGGGACATAGAGAACTATAGAGGGGGCATATAGATAGGTGAGAGACCTACATGGCCAGAGAGGAGTGAGATAGATAGAGGGGGATAAAGAGAGGTTGGTAATGAGACCTATATGTAGAGGTAGATAGGTGGAGAGGAAGGGAGGGAGAAACATACAGAGGGGAGATAGGGTGGGATGGAGAGGTAATGACCTAGACAATGAAGATAGATAATAAGAGAGAAAGAGAGAAGATGAGAGAGTGGGAGAGGGAGAGAGAGAGGGAGAGAGGAAGAAAGGAAGATATAGACCTGGAGAGGGGAGGGAGGGAGAATAGAAGAGATAGAAGAACAAAGAGATGAGTAAGAGGAGATGGATAGAAAGGTAGACATGGAGGGACTGTGATACCTAGAGAACGTGGAGATAGAAAGGTTTGGAGAGAGAGAGAGAGAGAGAGATAAGAGAGGGAGAGAGTTCATAAAAAGATAGAGTTAAGGAGAAGGGAGAGAAAGGTGGAGAGGGAGGGAGAGAACTAGAGGGTGGACAATTAGATAAGTGAGAAACCTAGAGGGGCAGAGAAAGGTGGGTAATAATATAGGGAGGGAGAGATAGTGAGGTGAATAGTGAGGGAGGGACAACCCTAGATATGGGGAGAGAGAGGATAAAAGGGATAGGTAGTGACCAAGAGAAAGAAGTGGGAAGGGAGAGAAACATTAAGGGAGTGAGAGAGAAGAGAGAGGGAGAGAGTCAAGGATAAAGAAGCGAGAGAGACAAGAGAGGGAGAGAGATAGGTCTAGAGTTTGGGGAAGATAAAGAGAGTGAGATATATAACTAAAGAATGCTAATGGGATCATGTTGATTACTGAAATTTGACATGTCGATTATTGAAATTTGACTAAGTCTGAAATTTTATATGATCCTCTAAAAACTAGAATCTACATTATAAGTCCTATAGAGATATACTTAAATTTTATATTTCATGTATATATTCTCCTTTGGGAGTGGATTCAACTTGTGCCAAGATTGAAAAATCTATACAGTCACAAAACCTTCACATTGGACAATGCAGAACATTTGGCGCTGGCCAAATGCAAAAAATTGACTTTTCACATTTGGCGAGCACCAAATTTGGCGCTCACCAAATGTGAAAAGTCAATTTTTTGCATTTGGCGAGCACCATATTTGGCACTTGCCAAATGGTTTGCTTGGGAGAATACCAACCCTTTGGGTTGGATTTTCCTTGGGCATCCAACCCGTAGGTTTGGACGAACTTTTCATGCCAATGATGCATTTTTATGAAAAAGTAAGAAGTGGCACCTTTTTGGTACCACAACTTGGTGCACTTACCCTTATGTAGAAGTGAATACTCTATTACAACCTTTCTATCCTCCTCTATGCTATAATCTACATGCATGCATGTTATGTGTACAAAAATAGAAACTTCTGTAGAATGATAATACATAAATTTTACTTTATTTTGAGGTTGTAGTGTATAATTTTCAGCAAAATCAATAATAGAGACAATGGTGCCAATAGGAAATGTGTCCTTACATAACTTGAATTGCTCATCTAACCATTGAGCTCTATGTGTATGCATTATGTACTCATAAACTAGTTTCTATTGAAACATTTTCATAAATTTGGCTACACATATATCATTTTTCACTAACTCACATCTCTTCAAATCTTTTCCATCCTTAACTCCATATGTGACTATCTTATATTTTCTAGAAGAAACTAGTTTCCTGCCAATTTCATGTGTGCTCTCCAAATGTACACATCTTGGCAAACGTTGCAAACCACCACATATAGCTCAAGAACCTTCCAAAAAAAGCATCTTATAGTAAATACAGCCATCATGTCTATTACATAGTACACTTGAAATAAATTCTCTTACCGACTTAGGAGGTGTTTGTATATTGCATTGTTGCAAAACATCGTTAGTGTGCAAATTAGAACAAATATGACAAAAATATCATACTGCATGGAAAATTCAATATGAATCCTACAACAACACATGGTGCATACATAATTAATCTTGATATAAAAAGGTTTTTCCATTTCAAAAAATCTTTGAGAAATTATTATTTGAGGAAAATTTTCAAGAAATCTTTCATAAAATTTTGTTTGAGTCATTTCCAAATAGTGTTTGGCATGTGGCTCATGATTTGTAGACCCGATTTGCCTTCTAACAACATCTCTTTGGTTCAGCAAAACTCTTGTGTTGTCATGCCAAAAAATTTCAATTAATATTCTTAGTGCATCAACAACAACCTTGTCTTTCCGTGGTAGTCTACCCAATAATTCCCAAAGAGAATTATTGTTAGGCTCCTCTATTTTTTCTCACCTCTGTAATGCTTTACTTATGTTTTTCCACTAACATTTAATGACTTACTTGTTTTGCTTATCAAATGATCTTTTTTTATTTTCTTGCTCGTTATGGTTGATATAATGACATGTTGAGTAACATTAGAATCTTTAGTATGTGATTTTGAACCAATAACTTGATATGCATCAAATATATTTCTCACAATAGTTCTTTCGTTGTTACTTTCGGATGATCTTAGGCCTAGAATTTTCATTGTCTCCCTACAATTCAAATTTTTAATCATTTGAACAATTAATTGACATCTTGCGGTTTGATTTAAGTTTTAAAAATAGTTTTTCCATATGCTTTTAACCATTCTCCTACAAGTTCATTCATTCATTTTGTTGGGCATTGGCTTCAATATATTCTCATCAATGTCAATTAGATACTTTGGTTTCCTACGAATGATTCTAGGAGGTGTTAACATCAGTGCATTATGTACATTCAATTCATCAAATAGAGAAAGTGTATGTTCATCATTTAATTGATTATTGAATGTGGTCTCTTGTTCAATTGCATTAGGTTCATATAGTAAATCAAATGTCTCTTCTTCAATTGCATTAGGTGCATTATGTTCGTTTGGTAAATCGAATTGAGATGTTGAGGATGACATACCTTCTTGTCCCATTATTCTTATGTCACGTAATTTATTCATAAGTTGCCTTTGTCTTTCATTTTCATCCTATAGTTGTTCCATCGTTACTCGCTTGTTCTTTCCCATGGTTGATATCGGTTTTCCTAAATAGAATCATATTACATATATATGTAAACAAAAGTTCATAAACAATCAAATAACCATAAATATGCATCTTATCATTATTTTTTGAATCAAAACTATTAAAAAATCACAATAATATTGACAAAACTAATAAGAACAACAATTCAATCATTTAAAATCATGCAAAAAACAAAAAATTCACTTACTTCTATGTATAAAACAGTGATAGAAGTGCAGAAACAGTTGCAGTGGGGCCTTCAACAACCTCAAAAATGTATGAGGTTGTTGAGGCTCTTGGGAAAATAAAAATATGTCTAAGTACCGCGTACGCATTGTTAGTCCCTAAAATGTTGGCAAGCCCAAAGGTATTTGTTTTCGACCCTGTAGGTGCTTAGAACTCATAATTACCGCGCACGCACTCCTACGCCTTAAAAATGTTATGGCAAGGCAGCGAAGTAATAGGCTCAGTACCCCATACGTGCTATTTGTAGAAAATAAAATGTGAAGGAAAAGAGAGGGAGAGGGGGAGAGAGAGAGAGAGAGAGAGGGGGGGGGGGAGAGAGGGAGAGAGAAAGAGTGGAGAGGGAGAGAAGAAGAGAGAGAGGGATGGGGTATGGAGGAAGGGAGAAGGGGAGAGGGGGATAGAGAGGTAGAGAGAGAGAGAGGGGGGGAGGGAGAGAGAGGGAGAGAGAGGGGGGGGAGAGAGGGAGGGAGAGAAGAAGAGAGAAGGATGGGGTATGGAGGAAGGGAGAAGAGGAGAGAGGGAGAGAGAGAGAGAGAGAGAGAGAGAGACAGGGGGGAGACAGGGAGACAGGGAGACAGGGGGAGAGAGAGAGGGAGAGAAAGCGAGAGAGAGAGGGGGGAGCGAGGGAGGAAGGGACAGAAGAAGAGAGAGAGGGATGGGGTATGGAGGAAGGGAGGAGAGGATAGAGGTAGAGAGAGGGAGAGAGAGAGAGAGAGAGAGAGAGAGAGAGAGAGAGAGAGAGAGAGAGAGAGAGAGAGAGAGAGAGAGAGAGAGAGAGAGAGAGAGAGAGAGAGAGAGATGATGTGCAATGGGTTTTATACACTGAGTCAAATGCTAATTATATCAAGGAAAGCATAGACTCTCGTGCTCAAACTGTGGACCTTGGGATTATTAGGTCTATTGTTCATCCAAATGGTGACCACTACATGGTAGATCTAATTGCAGTACAACAGTATAAAGTAAGGGAGATAAAGGGGGTAGGGAGAGAGAAAGAGTGGGGAGGGAGAGAATAGGAGAGAGAGGGATGGGGTATGGAGGAAGGGATGGGGTATGGGAGAGAGGGAGAGAGAGGTAGAGAGAAGGAAAGAGAGACAGAGGGATAGAGAGATAGAGGGGGGGAGAGAGACAGAGAGAGAGGGAGAGAAAGAGAGGCACCCTATATGCGTTTGAGAGGGGGAGAGAGGGAGACAATACGCATACATATATACTTAATATATTATATATTATTATATACATATATACATATATACATACATATATATATATATATATATATATATATATATATATTATATATACAATATCATATTATACATATTATACACTCCCAAATTTTAAATAAAAGTAGTGCATGTATGCGCTATTTATAGTAAAGACAACGCGTACGTGCTTCTTATACCATAAGTACCCCATACGCGCTTTTAACTGTTTAGCCTTAGAAATAGGCCTGGATGGAAAAGCTACGGGTTGGAAGTTTGATTTCCCTCCTTTTCCCTCCTTTTTGATGTGTTATATTTTACCAACTTGGTTTCTCGACTTTGTCATCATCAGGTTTACACTTCATCAAGTGGGTATTTCTAAAATTGCCACCATATTTTCACCCATCTTCTGATCTTTCCAGCCATATAATTTTTTTAAAATTTGAACAACAATAACATTATTATTGAATTTTTTTTACCAGTGTCTCCATAATTCTCACAAACATACGTGTACCATTTTTTTAATGACTTTTGATCTACTTATCCAAATTTAAAAACTTTATATATTATTGTAATGCACTTGATTCTTTACAATTTAAAAAAAATTGTATTTTTATTTTTTTTAGTTCAAGTTATGCTTCGTGCACGAACAGATATGTAATTTTTAGGATGTGCTCGATTGGAAAAATCACTTAAAAAAAATTCTCAACAAAAAATTACAAAAAAATACACAATTTCTAGTGCTCGCTCTTAACTATCTTTCTGCCGAAGGATTTGTCAAAATACTAAATCTAACTATGACTTTTTTGATGTGCACGTCAGACACTATGTTATGTTTTTCAAAAACAATTAGGGTTTCTTTTTCGTGCATGAAGGATTTTACCCCCTTAATCTTATCCAATTTTGAAAAATTTTAGTTATTTGGAAACTAGATTCAAAGTAATCCAATATTTGTTCTTTGATTATCTTCATATCTTGAGTGGATGACTTTCAAATTTTGCCTCCAAGTTCAAGTTCAGTTGATTTCTGAAAAAAAGTGTTCACTTATACCCCCTTTTTAACAACCATCTTTGTGCACTTACCACTCATATGCATATTATAGCTCATATGCATGTAGAGAAAATCCAAAAAAGTGAAGTTACAATGATTCTCAAAAGATTTATACAAAATTGTCAAAATTATTCTACCATATTGTAAAATTATTCTTCTAGATGTCCCAAAATCAATCAAGTGAACCTTCTGGATTAGCTCCAACCCTTAGTGTCTCAACTATTTCCTTGTGGTCATATTCACGAACTTTCACAAATCCTTGTTCAGAGGTCTACCACGATATTTAATCAAACGAATATTTGTTTCAACAAGAAGGTTTGAGTAATGAAGAATATGTCTATGTGTCTTAAAGTCCTCAAACAACCAAGCATTAGAATTTTTGATAGGGCACCTACATTTTATAGAAGGATAAGATAATGCAAAAATCAATACAACGATTGATAAATAAATGAGTTTAAGAGGTCTCAATACAACTTGACACAACAACGGTACCTTCTAAGTCATGTCCCTGTCACAACAACTGATCCTATTGGGTACTCAATACCCTCTCCATCAACCACTGTAGAAGTCAATTTCTTTTTGGCCTCAATACAATGACACAAAAAGTAATATGTTCCTTCTTTGTTGTTCTCTTCCACAATAACTTCATATACATTACCTACATTTAATAGAAGGATATAAGTTAATACCAAAATCAGCATAAGTTAATACTAATAAATTGAGCTTAAAATTGATTTTACCCAAGTAACAAATTGCAACCCTTTACCTGGTTCAACTATGTATGATACATGGTCAAACTCCACTGATGCTTCAATCTGGCTCATTTGTAGTGCTCTAGGAAGTTGATATGTATCTAGGGTTTGCAAAGGTCTACAAGACCATTGGTCAATCCACTCTTTTGATTCACATTCATCCCACACAAAATGCATACACGAAGAGAAAAAGATTGCAATATGTCTAGTTTAAATAACTAGTGATGTTGCATTTGAACTTCTAAATGAATACATGTCACTTGATCCTGTAAGTGTACAACAATCTAGATATTTTTCAATGTTAGATTCACGTATTAACCAAAAATATATAGAAATCATAGAGTTACACCATTGCACAATTGTTTGTGCATCTATTAACATTGCACCACCTTTGTCCTTCAATTCCTCTCTGGTAAGAGCTCTTTCAAACACATGCTCCTGCACCATCATGCTCTCCCTTTCCATGCCCTGCCCTAGTGAAATTCCAAAAATGTTGCACACCACAAGTGTCACATGCATCCTAGTCAACCAGTAGAACATCCTTGCATTCTTGAAATTTGTGGTGCAATTATCCGACCATATTAAGTGTTGGTTGTATCTTATATCTCTTTCCCTTAAACTATCATAGAGGATTGTAAAGCATCCTTGCACAAACTCTAAGGAATGAGTACGATCATCACTAATATAGAAGTCATATTCTCTTATAACCTTTTTGTCCTCCTTAGTGCTATCATGTGCATGCATGAATGCTATGTGTACAAAAATTATAACTTGTGTAGAGTGGTAATACATAGGTTGTACTTGATTTTGTGGCTTTAGTGTATAATTCTCAACAAAATCAATGACAAAGACAATATTGTCGAGGGGAAAAGTGTCCTTACACAACTTGAATTGCTGATCTAACCACCTAGCTCCATGTGTCTGACCTATGTACTCATACACTAGTTTCTCTAGAAACATATTCATAAAATCAGCTATGCATATATCCCTTTTCATTAACTCACACCCCTTTAATTCTTTTCCATCTTTAACACCATATGTGACTGACTTGTATTTTTCAATAGAAATTAGTACCTTACCAATTTTATGTCTGCTATCTAGATGTAGGCATCTATGCAATTGTTGCAAACCACCACATGTACGACAAAAATCTCTCAAACACATCATCTTATAGTAAATGCACCTGTCATCTCATCTACATAGTACACTTGAAATAAATTCTCTCTGTGACTCAAGAGGTGCTTGTAGACTACATTCCTACAAAACATCATTAGTCTAAAAAATACAACATATATAGCGATAAATATCATAATGCATGGAAAATTCAACATGGACCCTACAACAACATGTACTACGTGCATGATTAATCTTAACATAAAATGGTTTTGTCATCTCAAAAAATCTCTGACTAATTTTAATTTGACGAAACCTTTGAAGAAACCTTTCATAAAATGTGTTTGAGTCATATATAAATAGTGTTTTGGATGTGGCTCACGATTTCTAATTCCAATTCGCCTTCTAACAACATATCGTTGGTTGGGTGAAACCCTTGTGTTGTCATGCCAATATTTCTCAATTAACATTCTTAGTGCATCAACAACAACCTTATCCTTGCGTGGGAGTCTACCTGACAATTCCCAAAGAGAATTATTATTAGGATCCTCAATTTTCTCTCACCTCTCTAAGGCATAGTGTAATGTGGTTCTACTTATCCTTAATGGTCCTGCTTGTTTTGCTTATTAAACAAGATTTTTTCATTTCCTTTCCCATTATGGTTGATGTGAGGACACAATGAGTAACATTAGCATCTTTAGTGCCTGATTTCAAACCAATGGCTTGGTATGCATCAAAAATATTTCTCACAATGGTTCTTTCACTATTATTTTCGGATGTTCTTAACCCCAAAATTTTCATTGTATCTCTAAATTTCAGATTTTTAATCATTTCAACAAATAATTGGCATCTTCCACTTTTATTTAAGTTTTCAAAATAGTTATTCCAAATTCTTCTAACCATTCTTCTACAAGTTCTTTCAGAAATTTTATCATGCATTGGCTTCACAATATTTTCATCAATGTCTATTAGGAACTTTGGTTTTCTAAGAATTATTCTAAGAGATGTTAAGATTGGTGCATGCTCTTCATTTTCATTAGGTGCATTATGTGCATTGATCACATAAAATTCAAATGGTATATCTTCTTAAATTTCATTAACATGTGCATTCACCGAATCATTTTCAAGTGGTGTATGTTCATTGCATTCATTAGGTGCATTCATCATATGCATTTGAATTGGTGTATGTCGATCATTTTGATTTGGTGCATTCATCATATCAATTTAAATTGTTCAATGTTCATCACTTTCATTAGGTGCATTAGATGGCGTACCTTCACGTAATCTCCTCATACACTCCCTTTGTCTTTCCTTTGTTCCCTCTCTTGTTCTTTCCCTTTGTCCTACACATAACATCATGATGATAATCCCCAATCAAATAGTAAAAAAACAACAAATGATCATCATTTTGTTTTTGATAAGATAAACAGGTTTTACATGGACCCCAAACCAAATTTTTTACAAAATCTGGCCATCAGCAAAATATAGACAAGAACTCAGCTAAACGAGTGCACCAACTCCTTTTTCTTCTAGATGGTAGCCTTGTAGATTGCCTCCCATTCCTCCATAATGAACCTGGAGGTACCCTTATTGCTGCTCCTGCTTCTAGTACTAAAACAAGGGCTCGTAGTTTTATTGCCACCAACAGCAAAGTCTTCACCGCCCATATCTTTCTTTCTGTTATTATCATCAGGGTCACTGTCAATAGGATTGGATCTATACTCCACCACCATGGCAATGATATTTTCCAACCCCTCCATACTATTATTCATCGCCTCCTTACTTATGTCAACCAGATTCTTAATATTATTCTTGATCTCCTCCATAGACTGATCAACCTTCTCAATTATTTTCTCATGTTTACATTTCATAACCTCGACATCATGGGAAATCTTCTGGGTCATTATCATGAGCTTCTCAAATTTGCTAGGTTCAGGCGAATCAGTGAAGATATCAATTATCTCCTTAATCCCCTCTTTGAGGGTATCAATCTCCTTCCCCACCCACTTCCAGCAGTTCTCTTGGCTTCTAGTCGCTTCCATCACCAGATTTATCAGAGAACTATCCTTCTATAAACCACTATCCACATCTTTAGGTAGAGTCCCCTCCTTCTCCTTTAGGACATTAAGAGGAATGTCCAATTTGATTTCCTAGTCCAAGGTCTTGGGAGCATAGTCTTTAGAAACCAACTTCTTCTTTTCAGAATAAGGCTCAGTGTTAGAAATCATCTTGTTAGTCGATTTATATTTACTTGTAGCCCATCTAGGGGGGTTCTTGTTGCTATGGGTTCCAAGAGTGACCAACATCTCAACCTCTTCAACCGACTTATAATCAGGGTCAACAAGGGGTTCGGCGCTCCCACTATCCTCCATCTCCATATCCGAATCAGAGACATCATGAACATTAGTATTAGGGATTTGGCCTTTCTTAGAGAAAGAGGGCACAACCTCAAGGGCTTTGGCATACTCCATAATGAACACAATAAGCCCTTCATGGATGACCAGATTATTGGGATTCTTAGCATTTTTTTCAAGACTATTCTCCAAAGAAGAAACCAAATAGAAAGGAATTGAAATAACTTTGTCATGCCTAAAGTGATTCAACATGGTAAAATGATAAGAAAAGATATTGGCATATCTGTCATCAAGCGTAATGTACCTCATGATGAACTCCTCCATGTCCGCCCAGGGAGCCATAAGATCCTTTATGTTGTAGCCACTATAATGATCATCATTTTGTTATAATCTAAAGTAACAATGATAAAATGACTTAAAAAACAATCCAATATACGAGACAAATGAATCATTTCAAAGAAAAACTGACAAAAATAAAATGAAAACCTGACTGTTACCATCCTAGAAAATCATGTGCAATAGCAGTGGGGCCTTCAAACAATTTGCAATGCTGGTTTTTAGGCCATTAGGACTAAAATATATTAAGATTTTCCCATAACCCGTACGGTTTATGGAAACCTAATGTGAACATTCGCAATTTCTCATAACCTATACGGGTTATGCAAAACTAGAAGTTTTGGCCTTAGTTCTGCATAACCTATATGGGTTATGTAGAAGTAGGAGCCAAATAGGAAGTGGGGAGAGAGATAGAGGGGGAAAGAAAGAGAACGGAGATAGGGTGAGAATAGAATTAAGAGAAGGGAGATAGGGAGACTGAGAGAGAGAGAGGGGTATGGATGGAGAGGGAGAGAGAGAGGGAGTTTGGGAAAGAAAGAGAAAGGAGAGAGGGTGAGAATAGGATTAAGAGAAGGGAGCGAGGGAGAGTGAGGGAGAGAGAGGGAGATTGGAGAGAGAGAGAGAGAGAGTAGGATAAGGAGAGGGGAAGGGAGGGAGAGAGAGAGAGTAGGATAAGGAGAGGGGAAGGGAGGGAGATTGGGAAAAGGAGAGGGGAGGAGGGAGAGAGAGGGAGATTGGAGAGAGAGAGAGAGAGAGAGAGAGTAGGATAAGGAGAGGGAGAGGGAGAGAGAGGGGGGGGAGAGATAGAGGAGATTGGAAGAGAGGGAGAGAGAGGAGATTGGGAGAGAGGGAGAGGGAGTGCGAAGATGGAGAGAAAATGTGTGTGTGTGTGTGTGAGAGAGAGAGAGAGAGAGAGTAGGAGAAGGAGGAGAGGGTGAGAGACATGAGGTAGAGAGAGAAGGAGAAGGAGAAAATGGTGAGACTTGACAGAGAGAAGTTTGAGAAGGAGAGAGATGAGATAGAACTCAAAGAGGATAATTAGGGCTCAGAATAGACAAAGACGGTGATGGGTGAAGGAAGATGAGAGAGAGGAAAAGAAGAGAGACATGCATATATACAAACATATATACATATATCTATATATATAAATATATATATAGATAGATATATAGATATATAGATATGCATATATACATACATAAACACATATTATATATGTATGTCTATACATGTGTAGTAAATGCTAAGTTTACAAGCATACATTATTATATCTTCATAACCCATACGGGTTTGTGAAACACAAAATAATGGTTTTGGTTCTACATAACTCGTATGGGTTATGTCGAACTGTGAATAGTATTTTATTTTTTAAACCAATGCGGGTTTTGGCTTAGTAAGAGGGTTGGAAAATGACCCTAAGGCTTGCAAGCCCATTTTCCCCCCATTTTTGTCCCTTTACATGTTTTTTCATCTTCCAACATGATTTATCGACTTCGACTTCGTCGTCATCAGGTTTACAAATGATCAAGTGGGTATCTCTAAAATTACCACTATAATCTCACCCGTCTTCTCAGTTTTATAACCATATAATTTTTTCTATTTCTGGACAACATTAGCATAGTAAACTTTAATTTTCTTTACCATTGCCTTGATAGTCCTCACAGACATATGTCTACCATTTTTTTAATAACTTTTGATATACTTGACCAAATTCAAAATAAATTACATATTATTGTTATACACAAGATTCTATACACTTATTTAAAAAAATTGCATTTTTTATTATTTTGATGCAAGTTATGCCCAGCGCACGAACAGGTGCCAAATTTTAAAGATGCGGTCACTTCACAAAATCATAAAAAACAAAATACTCAATAGAAAATTACAAAAAAATACACAACTTCTAGATCTCACTCTTACATATCATCCTACCAAAGGGTTTTGAAAAATACTAAATATAACTATATATTTTGTGCAGCGCATGAAAACAATGTTATATTTTTTCTGAAAAAATCAGGAATAATTTTTCATATGCAAGAGGTTTGACCTTCTTAATCTTATCCAATTTTAAAAAACTTTAGTAGTTTAGAAACTAGATTCAGAGTACTACAATTCTTATTCTTTTCTTAACTCCTAGTTTTGAGTGCATGACCTTCAAATATCTCTTTGAAGTTCAGGTTTACCTGTTTTCAAGAAGAAAAAAAAAAGTGACCCCTTATACTCCCTTTTGCTCACCATCTTGGTGCACTTACCCATATGGAGAGGGAGAGGGAGAAAGAGAGACAAATAGAGAGAAGTAGGGATAGAGAATTAGAAATTGAGAGAGAGGAGAAAGAGAGGGAGAGAGATAAAGAGGGGAAGAGGGAAAAATTAGATCTAATACTCTTTAAAAGAAAACAAAAATAAAAATCCGTACTCAAAATTGAGAATACAAAATGTTATTATTTTAGAACATCAATACATAATGAAATAATTGTGTAAAATGATTTTGAAAAAATATATTTTTATAATCTAAACATTTTTAAAAGTATATTATCATTTAATAATATTAAAAAAACCTTGTAATTTGTAGGTAACAAAACCTTGATAATATCATGATTCAAAAAATATATATATTAAAGCATAAAATTTTAGAATTTCTATTAAAAAAAAGCACTCTAACAATCTTATTTCTATTTTCAAAATTAACTTATGAAATTCTAAAATAAACTATTATATAAATTAATTAAATATAATATTAATATATAAATATAAATTCTGAAAAAAAAATTGAAATTAATTTTTTATACTTTATAATAATTTTTATTATATATTAGAATAAAACATCTATTCAATATTTTTACTATATAAAAAATAAACTAGTTGTTTTTAACTAACCTTCATTTTCTACCATTAATTTATGAAAATAAATACTATTTGGAAATGAAGACAAGAAGATGAGGTCTTCAAAGCATGAATTGTTTGTTGTGACTTGCTAAGACTAGAAAACACTTGCTAAGAAGAATAATTTTATACCAATAAGTTTAATGACACAATAAGTTTTAAGTTTTTAGTTTATTTCTAATAATACAAGTTTTATATGATCACAATAAGTTTTCAATTGCAATTTATAGATCAACAAGATGAATTATTTTCTTTATTCTAAATATTATCCATGCACATTTCAATTTTTTTATAAATAGATTTTTTAATTTTTTTATACTAAATATTATCTATAAACATTTCAATTTCTTTTCACTAAATAAGTTCTTATTTTCTTTACCCTACATATTTATGGCTTGTGGGTTGGAATAAAACTAGTCATAAATATAGGAGTCATCTATCATGTCGATCAGAATCATTTGATGATTTTTGAGAAAGAGATCTCATAAACTGGAACAACAGAAACCACAAAAAACAGACCTAGAATAGAACGCAACAACAAACTAAGAAAGAGATCTCTCTATAAATAATCTAATCATATACGAGCCAAGATTTTTAAAACAAGATAGCCATGATCAGTTACATTGCAGAGAGTTTAATAACGGATTGAAACAATGCAATTCTCAAAAGGAAACCTTTTTTCATTTAAGAAATCACAATGGATAGAACAAATATCCACAGCCACATCTGCAAAAGCATGGACTACTTGATTTCTCCACCATTACAAGAACATAAGCGTCCCATTATTAAGTAATATCATATAAACATAAACACAGTACCCATTCAGATACATCTGAACATAACATATGCTATATAAAACATAAAAAAGAAGCTATTGCTGGTCTTTTTCTTCTATAACATATAAAACATAGAATAGTAATCAAGCCTGCTTCTACAGGCCTTCTTTCTTTTGTCCAGGAAACTTTTCCTTAACCTTGTCCATCATCCCTCCTCCTTGCTTCTCTTGTTTGCCTTCATGCATCACTTCCCCTTCTTTCTTCTGTCCAGGAAGATTCTCTTTTATCTTGTCTACCAAACCTCCTCCTTTCTTCTCTCCAATCCCACACTCACCTTGCTGTTGCTGCTGCTGCTGCTGCTGTGCCGTCTCTTCGTCTTTGTTTTTCCCAAACAGCCCACGATACTTCTGCTCTGGTGCATTTGAATCCGCCATTACTATAAACTTCACAACTTCAACAATATGAATCAAAACGAGCTTCACAAGTTTGCAGGTGGAAGTGTTTGATTGAAATGGGTATGTGGGTATGCATATTTATAGGGTTTCACCAGAGTGTGGACGTTGTTGTGGCGCTGCTTCGTCGTGTTCAATTGCCACGTTAATATGCTACCGGTGGCATAGACATTTTAAATCTTGTAGTGGGATAAATATCTAGATAAAGTTTTTATCTGCACAGGTGTCCATATTAAGAGTGTGCAATTTTATGTCAAGGTAGGTCATTGGGTGGCGAAAGGAAACTCCAGATTTGACGACTTTGGGATGAAACACTCATTTACGTGTTCATTTATTGTAGAGCATGCATATGGATTAGCATCGCGTATTTATCTTCCATTGTATTATATGCTCTCTTGTCCTTCTAGAAACTATCTACAAGGGGATTTTGTTAAATGTAATCAGATTAATGTAAATTAGTGTTGATAAGTAATTGTTAATAGTAATTATAATAAGATCTTTTAGTATCAATTTCGATGAAGAACAATTGTGATTTGATATTGAAATTAGATTGAGATTTTTTTGAAATTGTGATTTCTTTGTCGGTAAATAGTCTCAAATTTTGTACTGGATAGATGTGTTTTGTCAAATATCATGTCTATAGGTTTGGGATCAAATCTACAATTGCAAATTTATTATCTACATCTATATTGCACCATATGAAGTGTACATTTATAGTCTTTGTTCACCTAGATAATCTTCATTTTCTAGGCTTGTCTTTATCTCACAAGGAAATATGTTTTTCTAGGCTAGCATTTAGAAATGCATACAAAAGTTTAAAGATGGTACACAAGGATCATCAAATGATGTATGCAGATTTGTTACTTTTTTATGTGCACCAAATCCATGTCTATCACTATTGATTATCCTTTAATGATCTAGGATTTGAGAGATTGATTCTAACTATAAGATGGATGCTAATGAATTCCTTTAAATATTAGCATATAGCATCAAATATTAAAAAATGCGTCTTTAATTGAATCAAGGTAAAAAATTAAAGGGTGATAGTTGCCCAATTTTGAATCTAATTTTTAGAAATGAAAGACTCAAGTCCATAATCACAAGATTAACCTTATAACTATGGAAATCACACTTGGTGGAAAAAAAAACAAATTCAATTGTTTCATGCTTATATGAAGGAAGGTTTATAGATAAATCTAATAAATGGAAGGCTAAGATGAAATTATGGGTGATTCAACAATAGTGTGCCAAGTTGTCAAGCATGACAAAAGAATGTGCCCAAGATATCAAAAAACTTAAAACACCTATAAAAGAATATATACCTTCAAATGCAACACCTCCACTTAATGGTGGTATCATCATGACATTTGAATGAAGGACCCTCATTAAAGGGTGATCATTGTGAACTTTGAATTAAGGAATTTGGTTTTATTTTTCTTGTTTCTGTAGACACTAAAAAATGGTCAACGCTTGTGACTCCCCTTTTTAGCATGTCTCCTTATCACATGTTTGGTCTTTATCATTCATCCATGTTGTGTT
This sequence comes from Cryptomeria japonica, assembly GCF_030272615.1. NCBI lineage: Eukaryota > Viridiplantae > Streptophyta > Pinopsida > Cupressales > Cupressaceae > Cryptomeria > Cryptomeria japonica. The sequence continues at coordinate 4,438,376 of NC_081408.1, read as the reverse complement.
ATTCTTTTGTTTAATTGATAATTAATTTTTCCCCCTAATTTGACCATCTCTTGTCAATTTGACCTAAATCACTCTTCTTGTTTACCCGATTAAATAATTCTATCAATTATTCAATCTCTATCTCTTTGGCATTAATATGACATAATCCAATTCTAGGATTAAATATTCATTTAATTATTGACCCCCCTTAATTCTAACATGTCCCTCTTAGGATTAATCAATTCATTGTTTATTTAATTCTTTTGTCACAATTAAATAAATATTTAACTCACTAATTACTAATATGGGAGTGAATTAATAAATGAATATTTATTAGTTTCACTCCATTTTCATCTCCACTTCTAAGTCCACCTCACTCTTTCCTCATTCTGCTCCACTTAACTCTAACTCATTTCTATTTCTTCCTCCACTTGGAAATGCAATTTCCTATTTCTCCTTACTTAACAAGTCCTCTCATTTAATCTCGTATGTTATCACTTTTAGTCCCAAATCAATCTTAGTCATACAATCAATCCCAATTTATCTATAAATTAAGCTTTTATTGCTCATTCTAATAACCATGATCTTTTGGTTATCCTTGTGATCATCCTATCAAATTGCCCTTGCTTTGTCATATTTGTGCACTCACCCATTTGAGAGCCACATCCAATTAGAGGAGAAAGAAAAATGATGGAATGGAATGAAGGAGATCCATAGTGTTGGTTTGCATAGTGTTTTTCGTTTCATTTTATGCATTTCAAATTCATAGTTTCATTGATGTGATTAGGTTATTTTCATGATGTTAGCTTTGTAGTTGTCTTTTGATATCATGTGTAATTCAAGGTAGAATACAAATTAAATTAAGACATGTGCATCTCCATCACAAACCCTTACTACCTTCTTTTAAAAAGGAAAAAAAAAGTTATGTTTTTAACAATATTTTTATATTAGATATTCAGTTAAATTTTTTTTTTCATTTCCTGTATATGGTAAAAATGGAAACAACAATATTGAAAGACTAAATGAATTCAGCCACAAAACACTACCCTAATCAACAACAAAGATCCACCATAACATATGAAGATTACCTAACACAATGCAAATCAAATAAAATCACAAAGATTATACCATCACATGTCCAATAGGGTTTGAATCTTCATTCTTCCTATCTCCATTGATCTTGCTTGATATATTTGCTCTCAGATTTTATATGTGCACAAGAGCTCAACAAAGAACGGAAATGTGGTTGCAAGTAGGCTTGATCACATATGAAAGTTCGAATGCTAGTCCAGGAGTTGAATAGAATAGTTAGGAGAATGATAATGAAGGAAGTGTCTCCTTATATAGAAGACACTATAAGAAATTGAGGGATAAGATTGAGAGGTATAAAAGATAAATGGTCGGCTAAGATTAGAGGGCAGGTAGAGAAAATAAGAAAATAATGAGAGGGTAGGTAGTGTAGGAATTAAGAGATGAATGACATGTGTCATGGGTGGAAAAGGTTAATGAATTAATTAAATAAATAAAGATTTATTTAATTAATAGAAGAAGTGGGATAATTAAATAAATAAAAGTATTTATTTAATTTAGGGGAAGGATAATTTAAATAAATAAATGTATTTAATTAAATGAGAAATAAGGCTAGAAGAGGATAAATGAATTAATTAAATAAATAAATATTTATTTAATTAATAGAAGAATTAGGCTTAAATAATTAAATAAATAAATAAATTTATTTAATTAGACAGGACAATTTTAGGTGTCTACATTTTGCCCCTCTTTGAGACAATGCAGCTTGTCGCGTTGTTTCAAAGAAGATAAGATGAACTAATACAAAGCTGCCCCAAGATGGGAATGATATGCCCCCTTGAGAGATTCGATGAAAATGTTTGAAAAAATTGCAGACAATCTCTCAATAAGAAAGAAAGGCTAGAATGGACTAACAAGATAGGATAGAGTGACAAAGTCACGGGATAAAGAAGATTGTCTCGAGATATGAGGGGTAGGGTACTCTATAAGATAAACTATGAGGGAAAACATCCTCATTGTCATCCACACATCTAAGAGATCAAAGTGCAGAGAGAGAAGAGAGAAGTTAGTAGTCAGCAACAATGGCATTGGTGCACAGATTCGATTGCATTCACCGATATTAGAGGCTAGCAGATGCAGGAGAGCCGGTGAGTACCGCAAAACCTCCTTGTACTTTGTCGCATTAATTGTTGTCATAAATGCATGCTAGGTAGTGCAATAAATGTGCTCTAGGTAGGTCTAGAAAAATGTCAAGCGGGGGCGAAATACATGAAAGCGTGTCTGCATTGGTGCCAGGTGCGTCTAGGTAGGCTAGGCACGGCTGCGTTGGTGTCAAGTGCGTCTATGATTGTAATAGCGTCTGTGTCAAATGCAAGCATGTTTGTGTATTTCAGGCACGTTTATGAAAGACAGGCATGTCTGTGCAGAGCATAAGCACATCTATGTGATTTAGGCGCGTCTGTGCAAAGCAAGCGCATATGTGCAGTATGCAAGCGCGTTTGTGCCATGAATGTGATTTTATGTCTTCAAGGTCGAATTGGCAATTTTGTTATAAACATACATTGTTGATTGGATAAGCTGCTGAGAGGATACACTCAAACAGGTCCTCTAGGGAAGACTAGAATAACAGATAGGGCTGGGATTGACAATTCTGTGATAGAACATATGTTGCCAATCAGGAAACTACTCAAGAGGATGCACTCAAGTAGAGGCCCTAGGATAGGATAGATCGAGGCACTTTGTGATAAATAGGGAGTACCAAGGAAATTGACAATTTTGTGATAGCACATACGTTGCCAATTGGATTAGGCTTAAATTGACAATTTTGTGATAGAACATACATTGTCAATTGGATAAGCTACTCAAGAGGATAACCTCAAGCAGGTGCCCTAAAGATAGGATCAAAGCAACACTTTGTGATGAACAGGGAATGCTACTAGGATAGAAAACAGCACTTTGTGATGAACAGGGAATGCCACTAGGATAGAAAGTAGTACTTTGTGAAGAACAGGGAGTACTAAAAAAGAGCAGCGCTTTGTGATGAACAGGGAGTACTACTAGGATAGGAAGCAGCACTTTGTGATGAACAAGGAGTAACACTAGGATAGGAAGCAACACATTGTGATGAACAGGGAGTACCACTAGGATAGAGTGCCATATGATAGATATAAGCACTAAGATAAAAAAGTAGCACTTTGTGATGAACAGGGAATGCCACTAGGATTGACATAGTTGATTTGCTTGACTGCAGGAAGAACTACTAATGCTGGAGTCACGGGAGAGATTCCCTTCGACTCAGAGTTTACGACCAGAGCTAACACTCGAGGATAGAGAAGTAGTAGAGGCTATGGGATTGTGATATATTTTGTATGTGCCTGAGTTTCAGGTGAACATGGGATTGCTGACTGCGCTAGTTGAGAGATGGAACTCAGAGACTTGCATGTTTCATTTGTCGATAGGTGAGATGACAGTCAACTTGGAGGATGTGTACAGGATACTAAGGATACTAATCATTGGGGAGTTAGTTCCTTACGATCAAGAGAGAGATAGGGATGCACTAAGATGAGTGTTTCAAGATCCAAGAGATGAGGGTGGGACATGTAGCTTGGGACACTATGACACAGACAGGATTGGCACTACCGTCGGTACTAGCAAGAGTGATCAGTGGGTTCCTCTGTCTGGATAGAGCGACACGAGGGTTGATAGTGGGATGGGGGAGGACACTGGAGACATTGGTGACTGAGCACACTAGGTTTGCACGGGGGTCGTGTCTGCTGGCACACTTGTATTATGAGTTGCATTAGTTTGTGTATCATGGATCGTCAGGATTGGGATGCGAAGTGACATTTTTGCAGGTATGGGCATATGAGCATCTATCGGTTACACATCTGATACACTTTAGAGGTAGGGGACATGGGCGTAGCGATGTACACTTGTATGATATGATTACATCACAACCACAGATTGGGAGACTAGAGTACTGGCTCAAGGTTATTGATGAGATAGACAGTGTGATATGGAGGCCTTACTTAGACCATGAGGAGTGGGAGGATGATGCAATGGAGCTGCCATATGTATTCCAAAGCAGGTATCTGATTGGTCGAACACCATATGTGATTAAGAGCCAATTGATAGATAGGGTGTGCAGATAGTTTGGCAGGATATAGCGGATTCCACGGGGTTTAGGGATGTATGCACGGATAGTGAGGGATCAGGTGCATTTAGGGCCATTGCTTTTTTATGATCAGGTTGTGATACAGATGGTAGAGATGGTTCCCCTACCTTGGGATATATAGGCAAATATAGAGGATGCAGGGATGGATGCAGAGTACACTGCATATTACGCAGAGCATCCGTTTCCACAGCTGACGGATCCAAGGGAGTTGATAGAGGGAGACTGTGGAGGTGGTGGAGATGATAGTGGGGATGGTGGAGGTAGAGGCCAATGGTGGAGGCAGGGCACAGTGATAGAGAGGAGAGTGGCTCAGAGAAGAGAGGGAAGAGAGGAGAGACATATGCATTTAGTGAGGGGTAGAGGTGGATTTCCATTACAGGTGCTAGTAGCACAGGTTCCTAAATAGGTACAGGGACGGGGATAGGGACAGGAGCAACCACAGGGACAGGGTGAGGAGAGAGGAGGATGAGCTACTATCCTTGAGGGAGATCTGCTAGGGATAGGCAGATGAGATCCAGGATCTGCAGAGGGAGATAGCTAGGCTCAGGAGATAGCTGAGGGACACTGAGCGGGAGAGGGATTAGGCTAGTCAACGCTATATAGAGGCTAAGATAGCACTAAGGGAAGGGAGGTAGGCAGCAGAGGACACAGGGGTTGGATACACCTATGTTCTATGGGTAGGGGAGGAGATAGGCTACTTGAGAGAACTATACTATGGAGCGATGCCACTAGATCAGTAGGCCAGGAGCTTCCAGAGACCATTGCGGACTATGATGACCATTGGAGGGAGAGACGGGAGACAGGCATCTAGCAGTGGGGTTATGGGTCCTCCACCACCACCAAATAGAGGGGGCAGGGGAGGTTATATAGAGATATAAGATACCTAAAGGGGGAGAGAGGCGTGAGAGACCTAGATAGGGTGTGAGAGAGAGAGGGTTGAGATAGATGGAGGGGGGCAGAGAGAGGTTTGTAATGAGATATGGATGGAGATGTAGAGAGGTGGAGAGGGAATGAGGGAGAAACCTAGAGAGGGTGTGATGGAAAGCTAATGATGTAGATGGTAAAGAGAGAATAAGAATTAGTAGGGAAGGGAGAGAGAGATGAGATAAGGAGGGAGAGGGAGATAAAGAGGGAGAGGGGAAGAAAATAATGGAGATGCCTATAAATGGGAGGGAGGGATAAGAGGAGAGATGAAAGAATAAAGAGAGAGAAGAGTATGAGGGGATTGAGGGAGAGGTGGACATGGAGGGACTACAAGACCTAGGGAAGGAGATGATGCAGAGGTGGGGGGAATGCGAGAAGAGGATGAGAGAGTTCAAAAATAAATAGGAGTAAAGGGGGAGGGGGATATAGGGGAAGAGAGAGGGAGAGAAATATATTGGGAAAGAGAGATGAGAGACCTAGATGACAAGAGAGAGGAATGAGATAGATAGAGGGGGGGGAAGAGGTGAGTAATGAGACATGATGTAGAGGTAGATAGGTGGAGAAGAAGGAAGTGGTAAACCTAGAGAGGTGAGAGAGAGTTGATGACCTAGAATGTAGAGAGAGAGAGAGACAATAAAAAAGTGGGGAAGTGAGATATATATGGGGGTATGTATGGATGGGGAGGTAGAGAGGGAGAGGGGAAGAAATGAAGGGAGAGAGGGAGAATAGAAGAGATAGAAAAAAAAAAGAGGAGTAAGAGGGGATGGATGGAGAGGTAGACATGGAGGTAGTGAGAGACCTCTGGAAGGAGGGGATAAAGAGGTTAGGGGAGGAAGAGAAAAGGAGGGAGTTCATAAAGGGATAGGGTTAAGGAGGAGGGAGAGAGAGGTAGAGAGGGACATAGAGAACTATAGAGGGGGCATATAGATAGGTGAGAGACCTAGATGGCCAGAGAGGAGTGAGATAGATAGTGGGGGATAAAGAGAGGTTGGTAACGAGACCTATATGTAGAGGTAGATAGGTGAAGAGGAAGGGAGGGAGAAACATACAGAGGGGAGATAGGGTGGGATGGAGACGTAATGACCTAGACAATGAAGATAGAGAATAGAAGAGATAGAAGAACAAAGAGATGAGTAAGAGGAGATGGATAGAGAGGTAGACATGGAGGGACTGTGATACCTAGAGAATGTGGAGATAGAAAGGTTTGGAGAGAGAGAGAGAGATAAGAGAGGGAGAGAGTTCATAAAAAGATAGAGGTAAGGAGAAGGGAGAGAAAGGTGGAGAGGGAGGGAGAGAACTAGAGGGTGGACAATTAGATAAGTGAGAAACCTAGAGGGGGAGAGAAAGGTGGGTAATAATATAGGGAGGGAGAGACAGTGAGGTGAATACTGAGGGAGGGACAACCGTAGATATGGGGAGAGAGGATAAAAGGGATAGGTCTAGTGACCAAGAGAAAGGAGTGGGAGGGGAGAGAAACATTAAGGGAGTGAGAGAGAAGAGAGAGGGAGAGAGTCAAGGATAAAGAAGCGAGAGAGACAAGAGAGGGAGAGAGATAGGTCTAGAGTTTGGGGAAGATAAAGAGAGTGAGATATATAGCTAAAGAATGCTAATGGGATCATGTTGATTACTGAAATTTGACATGTCGATTATTGAAATTTGACTAACTTTGAAATTTTATATGATCCTCTAAAAACTAGAATCTACATTATAAGTCCTATAGACATATACTTAAATTTTATATTTCATGTATATTTTCTCCTTTGGGGGTGGATTTAACTTGTGCCAAGATTGAAAAAACTAGACACTCACAAAACCTTCACATTGGACAATGCAGAACATTTGGCGCTCGCCAAATGCAAAAAATTGACTTTTCACATTTGGCGAGCGCCAAATTTGGCGTGCGCCAAAGGTGAAAATTCAAATTTTACATTTGGCGAGCACCAAATTTGGCGCGTTCCAAATGTGAAAATTCAAAATTTTGCATTTGGCGAGCACCATATTTGGTGCTCGCCAAATGGTTTTCTTGGGAGAATACCAACCCTTTGGGTTGGATTTTCCTTGGGCATCTAACCCCTATGTTTGGATGACCTTTTCATGCCAATGATGCATTTTTATGAAAAAGTAAGAAGTGGCACCTTTTTGGTACCACAACTTGGTGCACTTACCCTTATGTAGAAGTGAATACTCTCTTAAACCTTTCTATCCTCCTCTATGCTATCATCTGAATGCATGGATGTTATGTGTACAAAAATAGAAACTTCTGTAGAATGATAATACATAAATTTCACTTCATTTTGAGGTTGTAGTGTATAATTTTCAGAAAAATCAATAATAGAGACAATGGTGCCAACAGGAAATGTGTCCTTACATAACTTGAATTGCTCATCTAACCATCGAGCTCTATGTGTATGCATTATGTACTCATAAACAAGTTTCTATTGAAACATTTTCATAAATTCGGCTACACATATATCATTTTCACTAACTCACATCTCTTCAAATCTTTTCCATCTTTAACTCCATATGTGACTATCTTTTATTTTCTAGAAGAAACTAGTTTCCTACCAATTTCATGTGTGCTCTCCAAATGTACACATCTTGGCAAATGTTGCAAACCACCACATATAGCTCAAGAACCTTCTAAACAAAGCATCTTATAGTAAATACAGCCATCATGTCTATTACATAGTACACTTGAAATAAAATCTCTTACTGACTTAGGAGGTGCTTGTATATTGCATTCTTGCAAAACATCGTTAGTGTGCAAATTAGAACAAATATGACGAAAAATATCATAGTGCATGGAAAATTCAATATGAATCCTACAACAACATGTGGTGCGTACATGATTAATCTTAATATAAAAAGGTTTTTCCATTTCAAAAAATCTTTGATAAATTATTATTTGAGGAAAATTTTCAAGAAATCTTTCATAAAATTTTGTTTGAGTCATTTCCAAATAGTGTTTGGCATGTGGCTCATGATTTTTAGACCCGATTTGCCTTCTAACAACATCTCTTTGGTTCGGCAAAACTCTTGTGTTGTCATGCCAAAAAATTTCAATTAATGTTCTTAGTGCATCAACAACAACCTTGTCTTTCCGTGGTAGTCTACCCAAGAATGCCTAAAGAGAATTGTTGTTGGGCTCCTGTATTTTTTCTCGCCTCTATAATGTTTTACTTATGTTTTTCCACTAACATTTAATGACTTACTTGTTTTGCTTATCAAACGATCTTTTTTTATTTTCTTGCTCATTATGGTTTATGTAATGACACATCGAGCAACATTAGAATCTTTAGTATGTGATTTTGAACCAATAACTTGATATGCATCAAATAAATTTCTCACAATAGTTCTTTCATTGTTACTTTTGGATGATCTTAGGTCTAGAATTTTCATTGTCTCCCTACAATTCAAATTTTTAATCATTTGAACAATTAATTGACATCTTTTGGTTTGATTTAAGTTTTAAAAATAGTTTTTTTATATTCTTTTAACCATTCTCCTACAAGTTCATTCATTCATTTTATTGGGCATTGGCTTCAATATATTCTCATCAATGTCAATTAGATACTTTGGTTTCCTACGAATGATTCTAGGAGGTGTTAACATCAGTGCATTATGTACATTCAATTCATCAAATAGAGAAAGTGTATGTTCATCATTTAATTTATTATTGAATGTGGTCTCTTCTTCAATTGCATTAGGTTCATATAGTAAATCAAATGTCTCTTCTTCAATTGCATTAGGTGCATTATGTTTGTTTGGTAAATCGAATTGAGATGTTGAGGATGGCATACCTTCTTGTCCCATTGTTCTTATATCACGTAATTTATTCATAAGTTGCCTTTGTCTTTCATTTTCAGCCTATAGTTATTCCATCGTTACTCGCTTGTTCTTTCCCATGGTTGATATCGGTTTTCCTAAATAGAATCATATTACATATATATGTAAACAAAAGTTCATAAACAATCAAATAACAATAAATATGCATCTTATCATTATTTTTTGAATCAAAACTATTAAAAAATCACAATAGTATTGACAAAACTAATAAGAACAACAATTCAATCATTTAAAATCATGCAAAAAACAAAAAATTCACTTACTTCTATGTATAAAACAGTGATAGAAGTGCAGAAACAGTTGCAGTGGGGCCTTCAACGACCTCAAAAATGTCTTTTGAGGCTGTTGAGGCTCTTGGGCAAATAAAAATATGTCTAAGTACCGCGTACGCATTGTTAGTCCCCAAAATGTTGGCAAGCCCAAAGGTATTTCTTTTTGACCCTGTAGGTGCTTAGAACTCATAATTACCATGTACGCACTCCTACGCCTTAAAAATGTTATGGCAAGGCAGCGAAGTAATAGGCTCAGTACCTCGTACGTGCTATTTGTAGTAAATAAAATGTGAAGGAAAAGAGAGAGAGAGAGAGAGAGGGATGGGGTATGGAGGAAGGGAGAAGGGGAGAGAGAGAGAGAGGGAGGGAGAGAGAGAGGGGGGAGGGAGAGAGAGGGAGAGAGAGGGGGGGGAGAGAGGGAGGGAGAGAATAATAGAGAGAGGGATGGGGTATGGAGGAAGGGAGAAGAGGAGAGAGGGAGAGAGAGAGAGAGAGAGAGAGAGAGAGAGAGAGAGAGAGGGGGGGAGAGACAGGGAGATAGGGGGAGAGAGAGAGAGAGGGAGAGAAAGGGAGAGAGAGAGGGGGGAGAGAGGGAGGAAGGGAGAGAAGAAGAGAGAGGGGGATGGGGTATGGAGGAAGGTAGGAAGGGAGGAGAGGAGAGAGGGAGAGAGAGGTAGAGAGAGAGGGGGGGAGAGAGAGCGAGAGAGAGAGAGAGAGAGAGAGAGAGAGAGAGAGAGAGAGAGAGAGAGAGAGAGATGATGCGCAATGGGTTTTGTACACTAAGTCAAATGCTAAGTCTATCAAGGAAACCATAGCCTCTCGAGCTCAAAATGTGGACCTTGGGATTATTAGGTCTATTGTTCATCCAAATGGTGACCACTACATGGCAGACCTAATTGCAGTACAACAGTATAAAGTAAGGGAGATAAAGGGGGTAGGGAGAGAGAAAGAGTGGGGAGGGAGAGAATAGGAGAGAGAGGGATGAGGTATGGAGGAAGTGAGAAGGGGAGAGAGGGAGAGAGAGGTAGAGAGAGGGAGACAGAGACAGAGGGATAGAGAGACAGTGGGGTGGAGAGAGAAAAAGAGAGAGGGAGAGAAAGAGAGGCACCCTGTACGTGTTTGAGAGGGGGAGAGAGGGAGACAATACGCATACATATATACTTAATATATTATATATTATTATATACATATATACATATATACATACATATATATATTATATATACAATATCATATTATACATATTATACACACTCCCAAATTTTAAATAAAAGTAGTGCATGTATGCGTTGTTTATAGTAAAGAAAATGCATATGCGCTTCTTATACCACAAGTACCCCATACGCACTTTTGACTGTTTAGCCTTGGAAATACGCCTGGATGGAAAAGCTATGGGCTAGAAGTTTGATTTCCCTCCTTTTCCCTCCTTTTTGATGTGTTATATTTTACCAACTTGGTTTCTCGACTTTGTCATCATCAGGTTTACACTTCATCAAGTGGGTATTTCTAAAATTGCCACCATATTTTCACCCATCTTCTGATCTTTCCAGCCATATAATTTTTTTAAAATTTGAACAACAATAACATTATTATTGAATTTTTTTTACCAGTGTCTCCATAATTCTCACAAACATACGTGTACCATTTTTTTAATGACTTTTGATCTACTTATCCAAATTTTAAAAACTTTATATATTATTGTAGTGCACTTGATTCTTTACAATTTTAAAAAAAAATTGTATTTTTATTTTTTTTAGTGCAAGTTATGCTTCGTGCACGAACAGATATGTAATTTTTAGGATGTGCTCGATTGGAAAAATCACTTAAAAAAAATTCTCAACAAAAAAATACACAGTTTCTACTACTCGCTCTTAACTATCTTTCTGCCAAAGGACTTGTCAAAATACTAAATCTAACTATGACTTTTTTGATGTGCACGTCAGACACTATGTTATGTTTTTCAAAAACAATTAGGGTTTCTTTTTCGTGCGTGAAGGATTTGACCCCCTTAATCTTATCCAATTTTGAAAAATTTTAGTTATTTGGAAACTAGATTCAAAGTACTACAATATTTGTTCTTTGATTGTCTTCATATCTTGAGTGGATGACTTTCAAATTTTGCCTCCTAGTTCAAGTTTAGTTGATTTTTGAAAAAAAAGTGTCCACTTATACACCCTTTTTAACAACCATATTTGTGCACTTACCACTCATATTCATTTTATAGCTCATATGCATGTAGAGAACATCCAAAAAAGTGAAGTTACAATGATTCTCAAAAGATATATACAAAATTGTCAAAATTATTCTACCATATTGTAAAATTATTCTTCTAGATGTCCCAAAATCAATCAAGTGAACCTTCTGGATTAGCTCCAACCCTTAGTGTCTCAACTATTTCCTTGTGGTCATAGTCACGAACATTCACAGATCCTTGTTAAGAGGTCTACCACGATATTTAATCAAATGAATATTTGTTTCAACAAGAAGGTTTGAGTAATGAAGAATATGTCTATGTGTCTTAAAGTCCTCAAACAACCAAGCATTAGAATTTTCGATAGGGTACCTGCATTTTATAGAAGGATAAGTTAATGCAAAAATCAATACAACAACTGATAAATAAATGAGTTTAAGAGGTCTCAATACAACTTGACACAACAACGGTACCTTCTAAGTCATGTCCCTGTCACAACAACGGATCCTATTGGGTACTCAATACCCTCTCCATCAACCACTATAGAAGTCAATTTCTTTTTGGCCTCAATACAATGACACAAAAAGTAATATGTTCCTTCTTTGTTGTTCTCTTCCACAATAACTACATATACATTACCTACATTTAATAGAAGGATATAAGTTAATACCAAAATCAGCATAAGTTAATACTAATAAATTGAGCTTAAAATTGATTTTACCCAAGTAACAAATTGCAACCCTTTACCTGGTTCAACTATGTCTGATACATGGTCAAACTCCACTGATGCTTCAATCTGGCTCATTTGTAGTGCTCTAGGAATTTTATATGTATCTAGGGTTTGCAAAGGTCTACAATACCATTGGTCAATCCACTCTTTTGATTCACATTCATCCCACACAAAATGCATACATGAAGAGAAAAAGAATGCAATATGTCTAGTTTAAATAACTAGTGATGCTACATTTGAACTTCTAAATGAATACATGTCACTTGATCCTGTAAGTGTACAACAATCTAGATATTTTTCAATGTTAGATTCACGTATTAACCAAAAATATCTAGAAATCATAGAGTTACACCATTGCACAATTGTTTGTGCATCTATTAACATTGCACCACCTTCGTACTTCAATTCCTCTCTGGTAAGAGATCTTTTCACACATGCTCCTGCACCATCATGCTCTCCCTTTCCATGCCCTGCCTTAGTGAAATTCCAAAAATGTTGCACACCACAAGTGTCACATGCATCCTAGTGTTGGTTGTATCTTATATCTCTTTCCCTTAAACTATCATAGAAGACTGTAAAGCATCCTTGCACAAACTCTGTGGAATGAGTACAATCATCACTGATATAGAAGTCATATTCTCTTATAACCTTTTTGTCCTCCTTAGTGCTATCATGTGCATGCATGAATGCTATGTGTACAAAAATTATAACTTGTGTAGAGTGGTCATACATAGGTTGTACTTGATTTTGCAGCTTTAGTGTATAATTCTCAACAAAATCAATCACAGAGACAATATTGTTGAGGGGAAAATTGTCCTTACACAACTTGAATTGCTCATCTAACCACCTAGCTCCATGTGTCTGACCTATGTACTCATACACTAGTTTCTCTTGAAACATCTTCATAAAATCAGCTATGCATATATCCCTTTTCATTAACTCACACCTCTTTAATTCTTTTCCATCTTTAACACCATATGTGACTGACTTGTATTTTTCAATAGAAATTAGTACCTTACCAATTTTATGTCTGCTATCCAGATGTAGGCATCTATGCAATTGTTCCAAACCACCACATGTAGGACAAAAACCTCTCAAACACATCATCTTATAGTAAATGCAGCCGTCATCTCATCTACATAGTACACTTGAAATAAATTCTCTCTGTGACTCAAGAGGTGCTTGTAGACCACATTCCTACAAAACATCGTTAGTTTGCAAAATACAACATATATAGCGATAAATATCATAATGCATGGAAAATTCAACATGGACCCTACAACAAGATGTACTACGTGCATGATTAATCTTAACATAAAATGGTTTTGTCATCTCAAAAAATCTCTGACTAATTTTAATCTGAGGAAAGCTTTGAAGAAACCTTTCATAAAATTGTGTTTGAGTCATATATAAATAGTGTTTTGGATGTGGCTCACGATTTCTAATTCCAATTCACCTTCTAACAACATATCGTTGGTTGGGTGAAACCCTTGTGTTGTCATGCCAATATTTCTCAATTAACATTCTTAGTGCATCAACAACAACCTTATCCTTGTGTGGGAGTCTACCTGACAATTCCCAAAGAGAATTATTAGTAGGATCCTCAATTTTCTCTCACCTCTCTAAGGCATAGTGTAATGTGGTTCTACTTATCCTTAATGGTCCTGCTTGTTTTGCTTATTAAACGAGATTTTTTCATTTCCTTTCCCATTATGGTTGATGTGAGGACACAACAAGTAACATTAGCATCTTTAGTGCCTGATTTCGAACCAATGGCTTGGTATGCATCAAAAATATTTCTCACAATGGTTCTTTCACTATTATTTTCGGATGTTCTTAACCCCAAAATTTTCATTGTATATCTAAATTTCAGATTTTTAATCATTTCAACAACTAATTGGCATCTTCCACTTTTATTTAAGTTTTCAAAATAGTTATTCCAAATTCTTTTAACCATTCTTCTACAAGTTCTTTCAGAAATTTTATCATGCATTGGCTTGACAATATTTTCATCAATGTCTATTAGGAACTTTGGTTTTCTAAGAATTATTATAAGAGATGTTAAGATTGGTGCATGCTCTTCATTTTCATTAGGTGCATCATGTGCATTGATCACATAAAATTCAAATGGTATATCTTCTTCAATTTCATTAACATGTGCATTCACCGAATCATTTTCAAATGGTGTATGTTCATTGCATTCATTAGGTGCATTCATCATATGCATTTGAATTGGTGTATGTTGATCATTTTGATTTGGTGCATTCATCATATCAATTTAAATTGTTGAACGTTCATCACTTTCATTAGGTGCATTAGATGGTGTACCTTCACGTAATCTCCTCATACACTCCCTTTGTCTTTCCTTTGTTGCCTCTCTTGTTCTTTCCCATTGTCCTGCACATAACATCATGATGATAATCCCCAATCAAATAGCAAAAAAACAACAAATGATCATCTGTTTTTTTTTGATAAGATAAACAGGTTTTACATGGACCCCAAACCAATTTTTTTACAAAACCTGGCCATCAGCCAATAAGACAGAAACCAACAACAAAACAGGGGAACACCCCAGACTAAACACAAAAGCAAAACACAGACAAGAACTCAGCTAATTGAGTGCTCCAGCTCCTTGTTCTTCTAGATGGTAGCCTTGTTGATTGCCTCCAATTCCTCCATAATGAACTTGGAGGTACCCTTATTGTTGTTGTTGCTTCTGGTCCTAGAACTAGGGCCCATAGTTTTATTGCCACCAACAGCAGAGTCTTCACCGCCTAGATCTTTCTTTCTGTTACTATCATCAAGGTCACTGTTAATAGGATTGGATCTGTACTCCAGCACCATGGCATTGATCTTTTCCAACCCCTCCATACTATTATTCATGGCCTCCTTACTTATGTCAACCGGATTCTTAATATTATTCTTGATCTCCTCCATAGAATGCTCAACCTTCTCAATTCTTTTCTCATGTTTACATTTCAGAACCTCGACATCATGGGAAAGCTTCTGGTTCATGATCATGAGCTTCTCAGATTTGCTAGGCTCAGGCGAAACAGTGAAGATATCAATTATCTCCTTAATCCCCTCTTTAAGGGTATTAATCTCCTTCCCCACCCACTTCCAGCAGTTCTCCTGGCTTCTAGTCACTTCTATCACTAGATTCATTAGAGAACTATCCTTTTGTAAACCACTATCCACATCTTTAGGTAAAGTCCCCTGCTTCTCCTTTAGGACATTAAGAGGAAAGTCCAATTTGATTTCTTGGTCCAAGGTCTTGGGAGCATAGTCTTTAGCAACCAACTTCTTCTTTTTGGAATAAGGCTTAGTCTTATAAATCATCTTGCTAGTTGATTTATACTTACTTGTAGCCCATGTAGGGGGTTCTTGTTGCTATGGGTTCCAAGAGTGACCAACATCTAACCCTCTTCAATTGACTTATAATCAGGGTCGACAAGGGGTTTGGCGCTCCCACTATCCTCCATTTCCATATCCGAATCAGAGACATCATGAATATTAGTATTAGGGATTTGGCCTTTCTTAGAGAGAGGGCACAGCCTCAAGGGCTTTGGCATACTCCATAATGAGCACAATAAGCCCTTCATGGAGGACCGGATTATGTGGATTCTTAGCATATTTTTCAAGACTATTCTCCAAAGAAGAAACCAGGTAGAAAGGAATCGAAATAAATTTGCCATGCCTAAAGTGATTCAAGATGGTAAAATGATAAGAAAATATACTGGCATATCTGCCATCAAGAGTAATGTACCTCATGATGAACTCGACCATGTCTCCCCAAGGAGCCATAAGATCATTTATGTTGTAGCCACCATAACAATCATCATTTTGTTATAATCTAAAGTAACAATGATAAAGTGACTTTAAAAAAAAACCAATATACAAGGCAAATCAATCATTTCAAAGCAAAATTGACAAAGAAAAAAATGAAAACCTGACTGTTACCATCCCAGAAAATCATGTGCAATAGCAGTGGGGCCTTCAAACAATTTGCAATGCTGGTTTTTAGGTCATTAGGACTAAAATATATTAAGATTTTCCCATAACCCGTACGGGTTATGGAAACCTAATGTGAACATTCGCAATTTCTCATAACCCGTATGGGTTATGCAAAACTAGAAGTTTTGGCCTTAGTTCTGCATAACCCATATGGGTTATATAGAACTAGGAACCAAATAGGAAGTGGGGAGAGATATAGAGGGGGAAAGAAAGAGATGGGAGATAGGGTGAGAATAGGATTAAGAGAAGGGAGAGAGAGAGAGAGAGAGAGAGAGAGAGAGAGAGAGAGAGGATAAGGAGAGGGGTATGGATGGAGAGGGAAAGAGAGGGAGTTTGGGAAAGAAAGAGAAGGGAGAGAGGGTGAGAATAGTATTAAAAGAAGGGAGCGAGGGAGAGTGAGGGAGAGAGGGAGATTGGAGAGAGAGAGAGAGAGAGAGTAGGGGGAGGGGGTAAGAGAGAGAATAGGAGATAGGAAGATAAGGAGAGAATAGGATAAGGAGAGGGAGAGGGAGAGATATAGGGGGAGAGATAGAGGAGATTGGGAGAGAGGGAGAGGGAGGGCGGAGATGGGGAGAAAAGGATAGAGAGAGAGAGAGAGAGAGTAGAATAGGGAGAGAGAGTAGGAGAAGGAGGAGAGGGTGAGAGACATGAGGTAGTGAGAGAATGAGAAGGAGAAAACGGTGAGACTTGATAGAGAGAGAAGTGTGAGGAGAGAGATGAGATAGAATTGAAGGAGGATAATTAGGGCTCAGAATAGACAAAGACGGTGATGGGTGAAGGAAGATGAGAGAGAGGAAAAGAAGAGAGACATGCATGTATATAAACATATATACCTCTCTCTCTCTCTCTCTCTCTCTCTCTCTCTCTCTCTCTCTCTCTCTATATATATATATATATAAATATAACTATAGATATGCATATATACATACATAAACACATACGTGTAGTAAATGCTAAGTTTACAAGCATACATTATTATGTCTTCATAACCCGTACGGGTTTTGTAAAACAGAAAATAATGGTTTTAGTTCTACATAACCCGTATGGGTTATGTCGAACTATGAATAGTTTTTTTTTTTTTAAACCGATGCGGGTTTTGGCTTGGTAAGAGGGTTGGGAAACAACCCTAAGGCTTGCAAGCCCATTTTCCCCCCTTTTTTGTCCCTTTACACGTTTTTTCATCTTCCAACATGATTTCTCGACTTCGACTTCGTCGTCATCAGGTTTACAAATGATCAAGTGGGTATCTCTAAAATTACCATTATAATCTCACACATCTTCTCAGTTTTCTAGCAATATATTTTTTTCTATTTTTGGACAATATTGGCATAGCAAACTTTAATTTTCTTTACCATTGCCTTGATAGTCCTCACAGACATATGTCTACCAATTTTTTTAATAACTTTTGATATACTTGACCAGATTCAAAATAAATTACATATTATTGTTATACACTAGATTATATACACTTATAAAAAAAAAAATTTGCATTTTCGATTACTTTGATGCAAGTTATGTCCAACACACGAACAGGTGCCAAATTTTCAAGATGTGGTCACTTCACAAAATCATAAAAAACAAAATACTCAATGCAAAATTACAAAAAAATACACAACTTCTAGATCTCTCTTACATATCATCCTACCAAAGGGTTTTGAAAAATACTAAATATAACTATATATTTTGTGCAGTGCACGAAAACAATGCTATATTTTTTCTAAAAAAATCAGGAATAATTTTTCATACGCGAGAGGTTTGACCTTCTTAATCTTATCCAATTTTTAAAAACTTTAGTAGTTTAGAAACTAGATTCAGAGTACTACAATTCTTATTCTTTTCTTAACTCCTAGTTTCGAGTGCATGACCTTCAAATATCTCTTTGAAGTTCAAGTTTACCTGTTTTCAGAAAAGAAAAAAAATTACTCTTTAAAAGAAAACAAAAATAAAAATCCGTACTTAAAATTGAGAATACAAAAAGTTATTATTTTAGAACATCAATACATAATGAAATAATTGTGTAAAATGTTTTTGAAAAAATATATTTTTATAATCTAAACATTTTTAAAAATATATTATCATTTAATAATATAAAACAAACCTTGTAATTTGTTGATAACAAAACTTTGATAATATCATGATTCAAAAAATATATATATTAAAGCATAAAATTTTAGAATTTCTATAAAAAAAAAACATAGTAACAATCTTATTTCTATTTTCAAAATTAACTTATGAAATTCTAAAATAAACTATTATATAAAATAATTAAATATAATATTAATATATAAATATAAATTCTGAACTGAAAAAAAAATTGAAATTAATTTTTTATACTTGATAATAATTTTTATTATATATTAGAATAATAAAACATCTATTCAATACTTTTAGTGTAAAAAATAAACTAGTTGTTTTTAACTAACCTTCATTTTCTACCATTAATTTATGAAAATAAATACAATTTGGAAACGAAGACAAGAAGACGAGGTCTTCAAAGCATGAATTATTTGTTGTGAAGACTTAAAAACACTTGCTAAGAAGAAGAATTTTATGACAATAAGTTAAATGACACAGGGAATGAGCTTACAATTAGATAAAGTTTTTATGACCATGTTTGGTGTTGCTGGCCAAAAACCCATGCAATTATAAGCATTACTATAGGCCTGTATTTCCTTTCATAGCAATTGATAGAAATTTTGTCTAGCAAGTCATGCAAACATTTTTTCTAAATAATACAAGTTTTACATGATCGCAATTTATAGATCAACAAGATGAATTATTTTCTTTATTCTAAATATTATCCATGCACATTTCAAATTTTTTATAAATAGATTTTTTAATTTTTTTATACTAAATATTATCTATTACATATTTCAATTTCTTTTCACTAAATAAGTTCTTATTTTCTTTACCCTACATATTTATGGCTTGTGGGTTGGAATAAAACTAGTCATAAATATAGGAGTCATCTATCATGTCATCAGAATCATTTGATGATTTTTAAGTTGCAATGAATAAAACTCATTACATTTGCATTAGTATCTTATATTTGTGTCTCTTATTGTTTTTGATTAAGATAAGCGGTTTTTACAGGAACTCGAAACCCAAATCTAGCAACCAACTACAGAAACAGGGGATCACCCCAGAACAGAAACCACAAAAAACAGACCTAGAATAAGACGCAACAACAAACTAAGAAAGAGATCTCATAAGCTGGATAACTTTTGTCATTAATCTGTTGTGTCTCTCTTATTGCTGTATAATACACTTAAATTGATCTCTTGATGTATTTTACATTAAAAATTTAAAAAACAGATACTAATTATAATTTACACATATTTCCTGGTTATTTGATTAAGACTCTTAATTTTTTTTGGTCTCTTCGTCTATTGTCTTATTGTCCTAATTGGATTGTTTGCTCATGCTTCTGTTTCTGATCGGCCAACTTTCTCAGACTTTCTTCCATAATGAATTTAGTTTTGTAAATATAAAATCTTACCAACTAGATCTCTCTATAATTAATCTAATCATATACGAGCCAAGATTTAAAAAACAAGATAGCCATGATCAGTTACATTGCAGAGAGTTTAATAACGGATTGAAACAATGCAATTCTCAAAAGGAAACCTTTTTTCATTTAAGAAATCACAATGGATAGAACAAATATCCAAACCCACATCTGCAAATGCATGGACTACTTGATTTCTCCACCATAACAAGAACATAAGCGTCCCATTATTAAGTAATATCATATAAACATAAACACAGTACCCATTCAGATACATCTGAACATAACATATGCTATATAAAACATAAAAAAGAAGCTATTGCTGGTCTTTTTCTTCTATAACATATAAAACATAGAATAGTAATCAAGCCTGCTTCTACAGGCCTTCTTTCTTTTGTCCAGGAAACTTTTCCTTAACCTTGTCCATCATCCCTCCTCCTTGCTTCTCTTGTTTGTCTTCATGGATCACTTGCCCTTCTTTCTTCTGCCCAGGAAGATTCTCTTTTATCTTGTCTACCAAACCTCCTCCTTTCTTCTCTCCAATCCCACACTCACCATGCTGCTGCTGCTGTGCCGTCTTTTCGTCTTTGTTTTTCCCAAACAGGCCACGATCCTGCTGCTCTGGTGCATTTGAATCCGCCATTAATATAAACTTCACAAATTCAACAATATGAATCAAAAAGAGCTTCACAAGTTTGCAGATGAAAGTGTTTGATCGAAATGGGTATGTGGGAATGCATATTTATAGGGTTTCACCATAGTAAGATCAATTGCCACGTAAATATGCTGTGGGTAGCATAGATATATTAAATCGTGTAGTGGGATAAATATCTAGATAAAGTTTTTATCTCCACAGGTGTCCATATTAAGAGAGTGAAATTTTATGTTAAGCTAGGTCATTGGGTGGCAAAGGAAAATTCCAGATTTGACTACTTTGTGATGAAACACCCCTTTACGTGTGCATTTAGTGTGGGCAGTGCATATGGACAAGCACCATGTATTTATTTTCCATTGTATTATATTTTCTTTTGCTCTTCTAGATACTATCTAGAAGGGCTGATTTTGCTAAATGTATTTAGATAATTATAAATTAGTTTTGATAAATAATTGATTATAGTAATTATAATAATAAGATCTTTTTGTTTCAATTTTGATGGAGGACAATTGTGACTTGATATTGGAATTAGATTGAGGTTTTTTTGAAATTGTGATCTCTTTGTCGGTAAATAGTCTCAAATTTTGTATTGAAAAGATATGTTTTGTTAAATACCATGTCTATGGGTTTGGGATCAAATCTATAATTGTAAATTTATCATCTACATCTGCATTGCACCCTATGTAGTGTACAGTTCTATTCTTTTGTTCACCTAGATGATCTTCATCTACTCCACTTCTTTATACAGTCTAAGAAATAACAATATTTAGAACTACATTGGAAGGGTTGTCATTATCTCACAAGGAAATATGTTTTTCTAGGCTAGCATTTAGAAATGCATTCAAAAGTTAAAAGATAGTGCACAAGGATCATTAAATGATGTATACAGATTTGTTACTCTTTTATGTGCACCAAATCCATGTCTATCACTATTGATTATCCTTTAATGCTCTAGGATTTGAGACGACTGATATTCTAACTGTAAGATGGATGCTCATGCATTCCTTTAAATATTAGCATATACCATCAAATATTAAAAAATGCGTCTTTAATTAAAGGGTGATAGTTGCCCAATTTCGAATCTAATTTTAGAAATGAAAGACTCAAGTCCATAACCACAAGATTTACCTTATTACTATGGAAATCATGCTTGGTGGAAAAACAACCAAATTCAATTGTTCCATGCTTATATGAAGGAAGATTTATAGATAAATCTAATAAATGGAAGGCTAAGATGAATTTATGGGTGATTCAAGAATAGTGTGCCAATCGTCAAGCATGACAAAAGAATGTGCCCAAGAAATCAAAAATTTTAAAACACCTACAAAAGAATATATATCTTCAAATACAAATTCTCCACTCAATGGTGTTATCATGATGACATTTGAATGAAGGCCCCTCATTAAAGTGTGATATCCTCATGAGCTTTGGATTAAGAAATTTGTTTTCTTTTTTATTATTTCAAAATAATTTACAGAATGAACCTTCAAGTCATGACCTCTTCTTGCCACTCATGTTTATTTATTTTAATATTTTGAATATATGTATTTCATTATTTTTTGATGAATTTGTGAATTAAAAGATAGAAAAACTAATTAACAAGGTCACTAAGAGACAGGGGTACTTGGAGATGCCAATTCTTTTTAATATAATATAATAATTTTGAAAAATATCATGACATAGAACTTTGACATGACATGTATGCAAAATGTGGAAGCATTCACAAGGCATCTGGACTATTTAATGATTAACCTTGAACTAGAGGCCTCATAAAACCATGCTCTCATCAAATGCCATGATTGTAGGGTTTAAAATTTGGAAAACCAATGTAAAGGAATGATTGCCATGATTTGCAACCTAGTGTTGGGCAACTTTTGTAGTCTTTTGGGAGAATTTTAGTCTTGTAGGGTAGCTTAAATGCTTCCAGTAATGGATAAATGATGGAAAACAATTTTTTTGCTTTGTTTTAAACCTTTTTACTTGCATTTTCCCAAAGGAGACGTGGAGGAGATGTTCAGAAACTTGGCGAGACACAAGGAGATGGTAGGAGATGTGGAAGTGATGTCTCCAGCTAAAAACAACAAAGTCTCTGGGTGTGTGAAAAGAAAATGAGACACATTTCAATCTCCAAGATGTGTCCTAGGGATTGGAGATGCGTCTCCCGGTTATACAACTAATTAGTAATAAAACTAACTAAATTAACATGTGAAAATAATTATAAAATAGAGACTTTGGCTTAGTCTAAGGCAGCGAGTTTCTCTTTAGCGGCTATTGATGAGATGGTTTGGGCTTCTCTAAAGGGGATGGCAAATAAATTTGACAAGTAGGCTATCTTAGAGAAAGAAATCGATTGTATTAAGACATGCATTTTCTATGGATAGAAAGAATTTGGAGAAGACTATTGTTGATCTTCATGAAAAACAGACAAAATGGTGAAAAATATGGAGGACGTCATCATGTATAAAAATGAGGGATAACGAAATGACACTCTCTATGTAGGTTCTATAGCTAGAATTAGAAGGAAGAATGTGAAGCATAAAAGGGATGATATTGTTGTTTTTTCTATTGGTTCACTGGCAAGGTCTTCTAAGGAAAGGAATGTTAATGTTACTCTGAATGCTACTCCCTACTAGGAGGTTACTGCAAACAATGAGCTATCTATTATGGACAAGCTCTATTATTTAGAAATCAGTACTATGAATGATGAGATATTAAATACTTATAGTAAAACAAATTATTTTAAAAGACACAAGTTGGTTCCAGTAAAGAAAATATGAGGGCAATTTCATAGTAGCACTAGAATTTATTTGGTGGATTAGAGAAAATTCCTATATGGTTTGAGATCTATGAGAACATGTATGTTTTCACTTTTTTCAAGAATATGCAAAAAAAAAATTAACAATAACAACCACAAATATAGAGTGGATACAATAGAGATTTTACAAAAATTATTATCATCAAACTATCAAGATATCACATTAAAATGTATTATTGATGGATTTCACTAACAAGGAGTGTCAATCAACATATAGACCTAATTATAGGTGCAAGTGTACCAAATATGATAATACATATAATGACACCAACAAAAAATGAATAATTAAAGTGTTGAATATTATAACACACAAGACAATTGAGAGGGGGGTGAATTAGTTGTATAAAATCTTAAATCTATTTCTTAAATCAGATCTGCAACAACTTAACTTTAACATATAACCCATAGAAGCATGGAAACCAGACCATGCCATACATAAGGAAACACCAGATTTTACTAGAAAACCATGCTAGGGGAAAAACCACAGAGAAGCTATTCTATATATATGAACATCTATTAGGGTGACACCAGCTAAGGTGATTTTTACAAAGAAAGGCTCACTGCCAGAGGGCTCACTACACAAGAGAAAGAAAGAGAGGCTCACTTCCCAAGGGCTCACTACCAAGAACATAAGAGAAATATATCACCACTAATGCACTTCTATAATTGTAATATTCGTGGATACATTTGGCTCACTAAGTTTCCAATAGCGAGCCATCAAACATTAGTCATCAAAACATTCAAGGAGATAGATCCTCTTTCACACACCTTCATCACATTTCACTTTCTTTCACACACACACATTCTCTCTTCATGCACCATTATTTATATCATCCTCACATATGAAAAGTCTCCCAAGGTCGGCTAAGCAAATCAACCGAACATAATTCAAATTAGATTGGTACTAAACATTCTCATTGTGGAAAAGAATATAAAGTGGACCACAATACAACTTAATTAGGAATAAATTAAACATCAAACATGTTATACAACAATCCATAATCATCGGAGCAACAATATGAAGTGTTAACATCTGAGGTCGGCCAAACCTAGAGTAAATATCATCAAACTTGAAAATGCTTCCAAATTCCAAGAACATGTGCCAATCGAAAAGAATGAAGCTAAGGAAATTATCAACTTAAATCCGAAACTGTAACACCAAAAACAATAATATAGAGAAATGCGGAGCATGCACTACATATGAAAACACTGTCAAACTTATTAGTAAACTCAAATTTTGATGCAGGAGCACCCCCGGTCTATGAGAAATCTTGCATCAACCAAAAATATTTCCTTTCAGTTTATTTCTTGTTCATTTTTATGTGTTCCTACCGGTATGTTCCGGTGGCAGCTGGCTTATCATTGCATATCATATTTTTGGTTTCCAGGATGGTTTATGTGCTTAATTCCAGATTTTTTAGTCCATTTGGATTCTTTTCCGACAAGATATTGCTTCCAATTTTACTATTCCTGGGTTCCAGAGCAGTTTTGGGCTTACCAATTGAAGATTCTTCTTTTTTAGAGCGGTTTCTTAGCATGTGGATCTATTTTGGGTCTTTCTTAATGTTCCTAAGTCCTTGGCCGACCTTCCTGTTGATTAGCACTTCTTGGTAGTTCTTTTCCGAATAATTTTCTTTCATTCTTGAGGTTGACCTATTTACACATTTTAATTTCTTGCATTGGTAAATGTAATCTTTTGTGGCTGACCCAAATATGTTTCAGAGGGTATATATACGATATTATGTAATAATTTGTAGGATAGTAGAGATCAGAATAAGGATTCGTGATTAGAGATCTGGTTGACTCTGAGAGTTCCGGATGGATTGTATCTGGCATGTTAGCTTGCATGTAACCAGTTGACTACTAGATGTTCTATGATGACTGTATGACGATAACCGGTTGGTTACCAGAGGTTCTAAGACAATAATATAACCTGTTTGTGTAATATTTTTATGTTTTATTGTTGCTTTCATTGTGTTACTCTTGATGCATAAGCTAGTCAGTTCTCTTTTCAGGATTCATCAATTATGGTTGCACCAAGTGGTATCAGAGCTGGTTATGAACCGATCGATGGAAGAGAAGGTTGCCAACCTTGAGGCATTCCTTTGGGTGAACAGATCGCCGAGTGGAGGCAAACTGCGAGTGTGTTCAATAGATCGTCAAGTGTGAGGCAATTGAAACTGGTAGTCAGATCACTGAGCTGAGGTAGTTCACCGAAGTAGAGGAGGAGATGTCGCCTAGAAGGATGAACCCCCAAAGGGTAGAGCAGATGATGGAGGATTTGAAAAATGATATGAGGAACGAGATATGGAATGCATTGGCTAGTTTGTGGAGGAATCTAAAGTCTGAGGATGAGTATGAAGAAGATGGAGAAGAGCTTGAGGCGGAAGAGGTTGAAGGACCGAAAGATGGAAGAGATGAAATATTTTTGAGAGCAGTGGCGCAAGCAAGTAAAGTTCATAAAGTGGAGGTTTCAAACTTTTTTGGGATGATGAATCTAGAGGATTTGATTGATTCAATTGGAGACTTTGAGGATGTCCAGGACCCGCAGAGAGTCCGATTGGCACAGAACAAGTTGAAAGGGAATGTTGCCTTATGGTGGAAAGAATTGCAGAGAGATAGAGTGGAGAATGGTGAAATGAAGATCACTCAGTGGAGACAGATGGTTGCAAGATTGAAGGCCAAGTTCATACTGGGAGACTATGAGTTGGAATTGTTCAAGAAGTTACAAAACCTGAAGTAGAGAAACATGACTGTGAAAGAGTATACTAAGGAATTCTACAAGGTGATGATTAGATGTGGACTTAGAGAGATGGATAGAGAAAAGGTGGCAAGGTATATAAATGGACTTGCCTTTAACATTCAAGATGAGATAAGTTTATGTGCTTAATTCCATATATTTTAGTCCATTTGGATTCTTTTTCGGTAAGATATTGCTTCCGATTTGACCATTTCTAGGTTTTGGAGCAGTTTTGGGCTTACCGATTGAAGATTCTTCTTTTTAAGAGCGGTTTCTTGGCGTGTGGATCTATTTTGGGTCTTTCTTAATGTTCCTAAGTCCTTGGATGACCTTCCCATTGATTTTCACTTCTTGGTGGTTCTTTTCCGGAGAATTTTCTTTCATTTTTGGGGTCAATCTATTTACAAGTTTCATTTTCCTGCATTGGTAAATGTAATCTTTTGTGGCCGACTGGGATATGTTCTGGAGGGTATATATACAGTATTATGTAATCATTTGTAGGATATTAGAGATCATAAAAAGGATTCATGATTACAGATTTGGTTGACTCCGAGAGTTCCGGATGGATTGTATCTGGCATGTTGGCTTGCATGTAACTGGGTGACTACCAGATGTTCTATGATGACTATATGATGATAACCGGTTCATTACGAGAGGTTATAAGATAATAATATGACTTGTTTTTGTAATATTTCTATGTTTTATTCTTTCTTTTGTTGTGTTACTCTTGTTGCATAAGCCAGTCAGTTCTCTTTTGATAGATTCATCGGTTATGGCTGCACCAAATTCCTTATCACAACAATCTAGAGCACCAAAACTAGAATATAACATTTCTTAACATAGCTTAACATCATATCCAAACTGCATGAATAGATGTACAACATAGAAGATGTGCAAAGAAAATCTCTTAGCACAACTGCATAGAAAACTCAACATCAGTTATATCAGCCAGTCACTAATGACAACAAAAGCATGTTGACATCAATGACAACTCATAAGCAACTCGTTCTAATTTTGAGATTTTTCCAAGATCAAGAGCGCAATGAAAAGTACAAAAGAGAGAGACAAAATATAGGACAAGAATAAATTGTATTCTCATCAATAGATCAATAGTTCTTCATACAATGAATATGAGCCTGCATATATAGGCAAGGCTATATGGATATGTGAGCACACAAACATGACATGTGGCTCAATAAGAAACAAGGGTAGGTAGGAAATAGGTGTGGTAGGTAGGAGAAACAATAAAATATTCCACATGAGGTGGAATTATCACTCTACAATAAGTGGATATGATAGAGTAGTAACAAGATCAACACCATAAAAGGTGGAAATTCTCCTACACACACTATGCCAATGTAGCACAAACACCCAAGTGTCTCATACCCAAACTACTATGAAATGCATTTCCTAAGTAAACTTAAGTAAGGTGTAATAATATCCATGATGAATAATTATTTACACCAACACCAACCCTTAAGTGCAACTTAGGGGAATGCACTTAAGTCTACAATGCAACTAAGAAATGAAAGATGGGTCTCGATGACAAGGCCATGTTAGGTACCCATGTACAAGTGCAAATGTATGCAAACCAATGAAATGAAATCTCTCACAAAGCGGGGAAAGAGAGAAAAACCCAATGGGAAAAAACCCTCCCCCAAAAGAGAGATGAAAGCTATACAAGAGAAATCTCATAGAAGAATGTGAGGAACAAAACCCCATGTGAGTAAAAAGTCCCCCTCATATGAGAGAAGAAGAGAAGGGTATGTGCAGGATCATGGTGTGCCAAAACAGGCCCTTAAGTGGCAATGAAATTTCAAAAAATCAAAGTTATGCAACTTGACATGAAAAATTGAATAGGTTATGAACATTATTTTTAAAATATGTAAGAAGAGAATCTATAGAAAATTGAATGTAGTTTCTAAGCTACTAGTTGTTTTTTGAAAAAAAAAATCCTATTTGATGAAAATTTCAAATTTCAATGCAGTGGTACAAAAATTTCAGGAAAAAGATAAGGAGTAGGTGTATGTCTGACCACCCTAATCACAATCAAATCATAATATTTTTTTATAAGATTTATAATATAAGTATTAGACTCATGTCCCGATGTGACACATTTTTTTATAATTTTTTATAAAGTAAATAATTATTTATGATTTTTTTACTACAGCTTTTTAGAAATTCAGAAACTCCTACGTCTAACCACCTTAACTTGGTCAAAACCTTATGAAATTCTATTTTTTTTAATTTTTTCTTATAGTAGACAAAGCATAGGATGTGACGCATGTTTCAGATTCAAAAAATGTTATGCAGTTTGAAAGTTGAGTATTTTTCAATCAGCCTATCAATCAGGACTTTTGTCAGAATTCAATTAGAAAATAAATAATAATTATTTATTAAAGTCAAAATAAGACAAGCCTTATATTGTTGGAAGGCTAAGAACGTCCTTAAAAAAATCTTTTCGTTTTATCAGTTTTGGCTATAAAAAAAGTCGTCAGCCACCAGTGTAAAGTCTGGAAAATCAAGGAACACTGAAAAACACGTTTTTTCAGTTGACTTTCCAGGCTTGTCACTTCCAAGCCAAATCCCAAAGCAAACCCGAACCAAAATGTGGAGGGAAAAATTTATGTTGTAAAATCGGATATCCGATTTTTATTGAATATCCGATTTTTGAAAAAATAAAAATATATATTTTAGTAATTTGGGCATAACTTTTGCGTTTTATATCGAAATTTTGATTTTTTACAGGCATTGGAAAGGTAATTAAGAGATCTGTGATATGGAATAGGTATATTTTCAATTATTTGTTTTAAAAAATAATTATAATTCATTTAAATGCATCCTTCATTTTTAAAACATAAAAAACTCATCACTTTTCAATATGATTTCCCTATTGCATGAATTTTTGTAACAATCATCTCAAAATAAACTAAATAAGTAATTAATTAATAATAGAAAATTTATGAATTTTATTGAGTTCGATAAATTTTGATAAACCATGTTATCTATGTGTGTTCCTTTCTCTGCCTCTCTCTCCTAAACCTATCACTCCACCTATTTGTTTCTTCCTCCCTCTCTTTTGTCCATATTTATACATCTCTCTCTAGACCTATATCTCTAACTATCAATGAATACCTCATTAAATCTCTCAAGCTGTACAAGGTGCTTATATTTCTACCTCTTCATAATTTCCTCCTCCGTGTCACTCTCTCTTCCCTAAGATCTAGACTAGTCTCTCTGCATTTCCTTCTCATCTCTAGCAACAAAATCCAGAGGGGACAAGGAGAGGCATAGGGAAGTATCAAAAAAGGAGAGGGGGAGAGAGGTGAGAAGGAGAGATTAATTGGGGGGAAGAGAGAGTGTGAGAGAGAGAGCTATAGGTTATTAGGTGGAAGGCGAAGAGAGAGAGGGAGGGGGTGATTGGGGTGAAGAGAGAATGAGAGGGAGAGTTTGAGATTATTAGGGGGTAGGAGGAGAGGGGGAGAGGGGAAAGTATCAACAAAGAGAGAAGAGAGATGGGGATAGAGGTGAAGAGAGACATAGAGAATAAATAGGGGGTGGCTAGAGGGGGAGAGGGAAGTATCTATAAACCCATAGGAGGAGAGAGGTGATCAAGGGTAATTGAGGAAAAGAAATAATGTGAGAGAGAATATGGTGTCCTAAAGGGTCATATGGTGTCTCATGAACCTTTAGGACACCATATGACACCTTAGGACACCATATGATGTTGTTATAAGTCTTGTGGTGTTGTAAGGGGTCATATGGTGTTCTATGAGCTTTTAGGACACCATAAGGGGTCTATGGTGTGTTAAGGGGTCATATGGTATCCTATGACCCCTTAGGACACCATATGACCCCTTAGGTATTTTAGGGGTCATATTATGTCCGAACAGGTCATATGGTGTCATTGGGGGTTGTATGGTGTACTAAGGGGTCATATTGTGTCCTAAGGGGTCACAAGACATCGTATGAACCCTTAGACACCATATGATCCATTAGGTTTTATTAGGGATCATACTATGTCCTAAGAGATCATATGGTGTCCCATGACCCTTTAGGACACCATATGACCCCTTAGGACATCATATGGTGTTGTTATGGCTCTTATGGTGTCCTAAGGGGTCATATGGTGTTCTATAACCCCTTAGGACACCATATGACCCCTTAGGACATTATATGACCCCTTAGGATACCATACAATACCTTGGGACACCATATGATGTCGCAAGGAGTCATATGGTGTCCTAAGGGGTCATATGGTGTCCTATGAACCCTTAGGACACTATATGACCCATTAGGTGTCATCAGAGGTCTTATTGTGTCCTAATGGGCCATATGGTGTCGTATGACCCCTTAGGACACCATATGCTTGGGAGACTATATAGTGCTATGGTTCGTATGGTGTCCTATGACACCTTAGGACACCATATGACCCCTTAGGATACCATTTGGTGTTTTTATGTGTCGTATGGTTTCCTATGACCCCTTAGGTGTCATCGAGGTTTATTTTATGTCCTAAGGGGTCGTATTGTGTCTTAAGGGGTCATATGATATCCTATGACCCCTTAGGACACTATATGACGTCGTTAGGGGTCATATTATGTCCTAAGGGGTCATATTGTGTCTTATGACCCCTTAGGACACCACATGGTGTCATTATGGGTCATATGGTGTTCTAAGGGGTCATATGGTGTTCTATGACCCCTTAGGACACCATTTTTATGTTGTTATGGGTCGTATGGTCTCCTAAGGGGTCATATGATATCCTATGACCCCTTAGGACACCATATGGTTTCATTATGTGTCGTATGGTTTTCTAATGGTTCATATGGTGTTCTATGACCCCTTAGGACACCATATGGTGTCATTAAGGGTTGTATGGTGTGCTAAGGGGTCATATGGTGTCCTATCATCCTTTATAACACCATATGACCCCTTAGGTATTGTTAGGCGTCATTTTGTGTCGTTAGGGGTCATATGATGTCCTATGACCCCTTAGGATACATTATGACCCCTTAGGTGTTGTTAGGGGTCATCTTGTGTCCTAACGGATCATATAGTGTCCTATGACCCCTTAGGATACCATATGGTGTCGTTTGGGATTGTATGGTGTGCTAAGGGGTCATATTGTGTCCTAAAGATTCCTAGGACATCATATAACCTCTCAAGATACCATATGACCCCTTAGATATTGTTAGGGGTCATATTGTGTCCTAAGGGGTCATATGGTGTCTCATGACACCATATGACCCCTTAGGACACCATATCGTGTCGTTATGGGTCTTCTTGTGTTCTAAGGGGTCATATGGTTTTATATGACCCTTAGGATACCATATGATGCCTTGGGAAACCATATGGTGCCGTAAAGGTCCTTATGGTGTTCTAAGGGGTCATATGGTGTTCTATGGGGTCATATGGTTTTGTATGACCCCTTAGGACACTATATAACATCGTTAGGGGTCATATTATGTCCTAAGGGGTCATATTGTGTCTTATGACCCCTTAGGACACCACATGGTGTCATTATGGGTCGTATGGTGTTCTAAGGGATCATATGGTGTTCTATGACGTTCTAGGACATCATATTATGTTGTTATGGGTCGTATGGTCTCCTAAGGGGTCATATGGTGTCCTATGACCCCTTAGGACACTATATGACATTGTTAGGGGTCATATTATGTCCTAAGGGGTAACATTATTTCTTATGACCCCTTAAGACACCACATGGTGTCGTTATGGGTCGTATGGTGTTCTAAGGGGTCATACGGTGTTCTATTACCCTATAAGATACCATATTATGTTGTTATGGGTTGTATAGTCCTCTAAGGGGTCATATGGTGTCCTATGACCCCTTAGGACACCATATAGTGTCATTATGCATCATATGGTGTCCTAAGGGGTCATATGGTGTTCTATGACTCCTTAGGACACCATATGACTCCTTAGGACACCATATGGTGTCATTAGGGGTCATATGGTGTGCTAAGGGGTCAAATGGTGTCCTATGACCACTTAAGACACCACATGGTGTCATTATGGGTCGTATGGTGTTCTAAGGGGTCATATGGTGTTCTATGACCCTTTAAGACACCATATTATATTTTTATGGGTTGTATGGTCCTCTAAGGGGTCATATGTTGTCCTATGACCCGTTAGGACACCATATAGTGTCATTATGCATCGTATGGTGTCCTAAGGGGTCATATGGTGTTCTATGACCCCTTAGGACACCATATGACTCCTTAGGACAGCATATGGTGCCATTACAGGTCATATGGTGTGCTAAGGGGTCAAATTGTGTCATATGACCTCTTAGAACACCATATGACCCCTTAGGTATCGTTAAGTGTCATTTTATGTCGTTAGGGGTCATATAGTGTCCTATGACCACTTAGGACACAATATGACCCCTTAAGACACCACATAGTGTCGTTAGGGGTCATATGGTGTCCTATGACCCCTTACGAAACAATATGACCCCTTACATGTTGTTAGGGGTCATATTGTGTCTTACAACCCCTTAGGACACCATATGGTGTCGTTAGGGGTTCTATGGTGTGCTAAGGGGTCATATTGTGTCCTATAGGTTCCTAAGACATTATATAACCCTTTAGGACACCATATGACCCCTTAGGTATCGTTAGGGGTCATATTGTGTCCTAAGGGGTCATATGGTGTCTCCTGACACCATATGACCCCTTAGGACACCATATCATGTTATTATGGGTCTTCTTGTGTTATAAGGGGTCATATGGCATTATATGACCCCTTAGGATACGATATTACCCCTTAGGTGTTGTTAGGGGTCATATTGTGCGACCCCTTAAGACACCATATGGTGTCACTGATAACTCAATGATGAGCAAATAGTACCAAACCGGTACTGAGAGGGGGGGTGAATCAGTACAGGCAAAAAATAGTCTTAAACCGGTTTGACAGCAAACACTTCAAAGGACTGGCAGACAGTGATACCGGTTTGAAATAGAGTGCAACTGGTAGAGCTAAGAATGTCTAAGACAAGCATTAACCGATTACTCACTTAGCCTTTCAAACAACTTGAGACTACACTACCATTTCACCCTTATGCATAAATAGGTGATCTATCATCAGATCATAATAACAGCTAGTTCAACATGTTTTATTGACAGGCATAAAACACAGAACCATCATATGCTTGACAAACAATAGCAAAGCATCACAAGATAAAAGCATCACACATGACACACATATTTTCACGTGGAAACCAACTGGGAAAAACCATGGTGGGGATGAATACCCACAAGTTGTTTTTGAACTCTTTGGAAGTCCACTCTGTTACGAGCCTTGTCCGGTTAGAGACATTACAATAGGTTCTGCTAGGAACCGATCCTGTTAGAGATCACCCGGTTAAGGGATGGCTACAATACCCGATTAAGGGTTAAACCCTGTTAAAGGTTACCTTTTTAAAGGATTTCAAGAACTCAATAGCTAAAGGACTTTGACTCAGTAACTTAGAGTTACCCTGTTAAAGGATTTACAGCAAGTCGGTTAAGGCTACCCTGTTAAAGGATTTTCCAACTGTTGAGGTGGTTAGAGATCAACAGGTATTACAATGATCTGGTAACAGCACTCAATGCCAATGTGGATCCACTTAAGCTCCTCTTTTCCTTCTGCACTTACACTTTGCAGGTATCACTTCTCTCCTTTTGGTCTGGCAAGAATCACGTATCCCTTCTCTTGGATACTCACACACAATTTTTTGCCAACAACCCTAGAAAGAGTCACAACATCGACCTTGTAGAAAATAGTTAGGTCGGTAGCATAAACCCTAAACCCTAAACCTAATACGTTAAGGAATTCAAATGGTTATATCCTGACCGTTGAGCACATTAATCTCTATCGTTCGTTTTCTGCCATTTTCATGGTGGCTGATAACCCATCACACATTATCACCGTTTTACACTCTTCTCATATTCTCGAGGTAGATAGGCAAGATCTTCTTCATGCACGATCCTTCACGCACAAAGGGCTTAAGTGGAAACACGATCTTGTTCTTTGTTGTCATGCTAACTCATCGCACAAAGTCACCGGTTGAGCCACACAAGCTTGAAACACTTCAACCGGAAACCCTAAAGTTGAGACTACCAACTGGTAGTCATACAGCACTTCCATGTGTCGGTTCCCATAACCATATGCCGGTTCACCTTGAATAAGCACACCGCTTCACTTTGGCACAAATGTTGGTTCACAGTGTTATATCAGTTCTCACATATGCCGGTTCACACCTTGCAACATATTGACATCAATGACAACATACAATGTCATTATGTCCTCATACCAGTTCACACAATGCCAACAATCTCCCCCTTTGGCATTGATGGCAATATACTAAGATATCTCTCCACTTCACATCTTTTCCCCAAATTTCTGCAGATATCTTCTCCACTTGACATCTTCTCCCCCTTTGAAAACAATGCCAAAGTGGAGGCACAAGCTTCCCTGTTCCATTATGTTGCTCCCCCTGAGGAGTAGCATCCCTCAACACATCAATCCAAAATAAATTTGACTATGCAATACCTGACTGATGTGGAGCATATGCTTTAGTTCACCTCCTGAAGGGGCAATACCCCTAATTCACCTCTTAAGTATGTAAATGTATTCTTTGGGAGATGCTTGGTGAATATGTCTACTAATTGCTCCTTACTGGACACATGCTCCAGTGCAATCTCTTTGTTTTGAACCTTTTCCCTCAAGAAATGATACTTAAGCTCAAAGTGCTTGATTCTAGAATGTAAAACCAGATTCTTGGAGATATTAATTGCACTAGTATTGTCACAAAATATACTTACCGGTTCAGATACAGGAACTTTGAAGCCATTCAATACATGCTTCATCCAAATTATCTGAGTGCAGTTCATGAAAGCTACAACATACTCCGCTTCCACTATAGACTGAGAGATACAACTCTACTTTTTACTCATCCAGGAGACCAGTCTACCACCAAGGAAGAATGCACCACTGGTTGTGCTCTTCCGATCATCTACATTACCAGCCCAATCAGCATCTGTGAATACTTTTAAGTTGAAATCCTTGCTATATGGATACCACAATCCATAGTCAGCAGTTCCCTTCAGATACCTAAGAATCCGCTTGATTGCAACCAAGTGGGATTCTTTTGGACTTTTTTGGAACCTTGCAGTAATGCCAACTGCATGTGCAATATCCGGTCTGATATGCACTACATAATGCAATTTACCAATCATTGATCCGTATTCCTTCTCATCAACCAATGCTGAGTCATCCTCTTTGGATAGTTTACAACCGGTCACCATTGATGTACCAACCGGTTTGCTATCTTCCATGCCAAAGGTCTTCAACACCTCTTTGACATACTTGGACTAAGTGATAAAGATTCCATCTCTCATTTGCTAGATCTACAGTCCAATGAAGAACTTAATCTCCCCTATGAGTGACATCTCAAATTCTTTCTTCATCTCATCTGTAAACTCATGACTCATCTTGTCATCTCCACCAAAGATAATGTCATCAACAAATACCTCACAGATCAGGATCTGATCTCTTTCAGACTTCAAGTAGATATTTCTATCTTCCCTTGTTCTCTCAAATCCAATCTTCACAAGATGGGAATGCAGGCATTCATACCATGCTCTAGGTGCCTATTTTAGACCATATAAGGCTTTATGTAGCCTACACACCATGTCATTGTCTTCAGATAGGGAAAACCCATATGGTTTCTCTATATACACTTTCTCTTCAAATACACCATTTAGGAATGCATATTTTACATCCATTTGATATACTTTGAAGCCTTTAAAAGTTGTATATGCTAGAAGCATACAAACTCCTTCCAATCTGGCTATAGGGGCAAAGGTTTCACCATAGTCTTCTCCTTCTTCTTGAGCATATCCTTTGCACACCAGTCTGGCTTTGTTTCTAATCAATGTGCCATCCTCATTCAGCTTATTTCTGAAGACCCATTTGGTACCAATGACATTTTTGTGCTCTGGTCTGGGTACCAGAGACCATGTACCATTTTTCTCTATCTGGTCAAGTTCCTCTTCCATTGCCTTGATCCAGTCTTCATCCTTATGTGCCTCTTTGAATGTTTTAGGCTCGAATTCAGAGATCATGCATGAGTTTTCTCTGACTTTTCTTCTTGTAAGGATTCCTGCATCCGTATCTCCTATGATCTGCTTAGGATCATGATTCAGCTTGACATACT
Source organism: Cryptomeria japonica (assembly GCF_030272615.1). Lineage (NCBI taxonomy): Eukaryota > Viridiplantae > Streptophyta > Pinopsida > Cupressales > Cupressaceae > Cryptomeria > Cryptomeria japonica. The sequence continues at coordinate 4,402,276 of NC_081408.1, read as the reverse complement.
GAGAAATGGTCTTGATAGATTCCTCTTGCTTTTCTTCTTCATCCTCATCTCCATCAGTATTAGCATCTACATCTACCAGTGTAGGAACATTGTTACAGGTACTCGGTTGACTGACAACCGGTTCCCAGAAGGTTGCAACTGGTTCACTTACCGCTTTCTCGTTACCGGTTTCCTTAGTTTTCTCAGAGGTTTCATCAACTCTTACATTGATGCTTTCCACAATTCTCTGAGTCCTATTGTTGAAGCACTTGAGAGCTTTGATCTTGGTGGAATATCCTAAGAATATTCCCTCATCACATTTCGCATCAAATTTTCTCTAGTGTTCACTTCTCTTGATGTAACATTTGCTACCAAACATTCTAAAGTAGCTAACCACAGGTGTCTTACCGGTCCAATACTCATAAGGAGTTTTGTCCTTACCTTTCTTGATGAGTACCTGGTTCATTGTGTAGACTGCAGTGCTCACTACTTCTCTCCAAAAGGTGTGAGCTACCTTTCCTTGAATCAACATGGTTCTAGCTACTTCAACCACAGTCCGGTTATTCCTCTCTGCTAGGCCATTCTGCTATGGAGTCCGGGGGGCAGACAATTGCTTCTTGATGTGATGTTCTTCACAGTACTTTTTGAATTCACCAGAAGTGAATTCCCCTCCTTGATCAGTTCTCAGGCACTTGATCCTTTAATCGCTTTCCTTCTCCACTAATGCTCTGAAAGCTTTAAACTTTACAAAGGCTTCAGACTTGTCTTTCAAGAATGTGACCCACATCTTTCTTGAGCAGTCATCAGTGAGAATCATGAAGTACCTATCACCCTGCACACTTCTAGTTTTCATAGGACCGCACAAATCAGTATGCACAAGATCAAGCAAGTTGTCAGCAGTGAAAGATTTACCTTTAAAGATTGAGGAAGACATTTTCCCCAATTGACACTCTCTATACAAGGTATTATCTGGTTTGCTTAACACCGGCAACCCTCTAACTACCTTGATCTTACTGGCCTTTACAATGTTATCAAAGTTTACATGGCAGAGTCTCCTATGCCATATCCAGCTATCATCAAATTTAGCCATAAGACATGTACTTATATTTGCATTCAGATGAAATAGGTTACCTTTGGTCTACATGCCGGTGGCCACCAATTCACCATCTTTTCCTTTGATTATGCAAACTCCATTCTTGAATTCCAAAGTAAGGCCACTGTCATTCAGTTGGGAAACACTCAAAAGGTTGTGTCTGAGACCATCAACCCAATACACATTGTCAACACTACTCTTTCCATTCAGAGAGATGGACCCTCTGCCTTTGACCATGCATGGTGCATCATTGCTGAAGCGAACCACACCACCATCATACTCCTCCAAGGATAGAAACTTGCTCTGGTCACCAGTCATATGGTGAGAGCAGCCACTGTCAATGATCCACTCATTGGAATTATCAAACCGGGAGACAAGAGCCTTCTTGTTTGACACATCTTCTTTGACAGCAACAAACACAATATCTTCATTTTCTTCATCCTCTGACTCTTCATCTATGACACCTTCATCAACTGCCACAAAACCATTTCTCTGGTTTCCTCCTTTGAATTTCTTGAACCTTTCTAGTTTGTCCTTGTTGTCGCCATTAGGACAGTTTACAGCAATATGTCCTATCTGGTTGTAAGAGAAGCATTTCAAAGGGAGCTTACCTTTGTATTTGCCGGTTCCTTTAGGAATTTTCCTGGCAAGGAGAGCTTCAAATGCCATCAAAATCTCCTCATAATCCATTTCTCTGCTCTGTCTTGGTTCACCTCTAGTGCTAGCTTCTTTTCCTTCTCTAGATGGTATAGCAGAAGCTCTAAAAGTTGATTCAGTCTTTTGAACACTGCCATCAAAACTATTTAGTTCATAGGATGTCAACTTTTCTATGATGGAGTCCAAGGATACCTTAGTCTTGTCTATTGATCTCAGCTCCTGAATAGTAGCAACCCTTATTTCATAGACCGGCAATAGGGATCTCAGGACTTTGCTTACCACAGTGGAATCTTCTATTTTACCACCTGCACTCTTGATATCTCCAACAACGGTTTTGATTCTTATTACATACTGTTGAATGGTCTCACCTTCAACCATCCGCATATCTTCAAACTTCCCTCTCAGGATTTCTTCCTTAGCCTATTTTACATGTTCATCACCGCCATAGATATTTTCAAGAGCATCCCATACCTCTTTGGGATTCACCTTGTCCTGAACATCAATAAACTCAATGTCAAATAAACTACTAATTAGGGCTTCCATGACTTGCCCATTTTCTTGTATCTCTCTCTTTTGGTCATCGGTGAGAGTACCGGTAGGGGCAACATAGACATTCTCAACATAGCTCCAGTGTTGAGCACCCATGCTTCTGATGAATATCTTCATCCTGTCTTTCCAAATACTGAAATTTTCCCTGCTAAACTTTGGACCTTCCCTCTTCATCATTTGACTGGGATCTTTACCTCAAGCGGTTAAGCTTATAACAAAGAGGACCTGGGGGACGCTCTGATACCAATTAATAACTCAATGATGAGAAAATAGTACCAAACCAGTACTGAGAGGGGGGGGTGAAGCAGTACAGGCAAAAAATAGTCTTAAACCGGTTTGACAGCAAACACTTCAAAGGACTGGCAGACAGTGATACCGGTTTGAAATAGAGTGCAATCGGTAAAGCTAAGAATGTTTAAGACAAGCATTAACTGGTTACTCACTTAGCCTTTCACTCAACTTGAGACTACACTACCATTTCACCCTTATGCATAACAAGTGATCTATCATCAGATCATAATAATAGCTAGTTCAACATGTTTTATTGACAGGCATAAAACACATAACCATCATATGCTTGACAAATAATAGCAAAGCATCACAAGATAAAAGTATCACACATGACACACATATTTTCACATGGAAACCCAACTGGGAAAAACCACAGTGGGGATGAATACCCACAAGCTATTTTTGAACTCTTTGGAAGTCCGCTCTGTTAAGAGCCTTGTCCGGTTAGAGACATTACAATAGGTTCTGCTAGGAACCGATCCTGTTAGAGATCACCCAATTAAGGAATGGCTACAATACCCGATTAAGGGTTAAACCCTGTTAAAGGTTACCTTGTTAGAGGATTTCAAGAACTCAATAGCTAAAGGACTTTGAACTCAGTAGCTTAGAGTTACCTTGTTAAAGGATTTACAGCAAGTCGGTTAAGGCTACCCTGTTAAGGGATTTTCCAACTGTTGAGGTGGTTAGAGATCAACAGGTATTACAATGATCTGGTAATAGCACTCAATGCCAATGCAAATCCACTTAAGCTCCTCTTTTCCTTCTGCACTTACACTCTGCAGGTATCACTTCTCTCCTTTTGGTCTGGCAAGAATCACGTATCCCTTCTCTTGGATACTCACACACAAATTTTTGCCAACAACCCTAGAAAGAGTCACAACATTGACCTTATAGAAAATAGTTAGGTCAATAGCATAAACCCTAAACCCTAAACCTAATAGGTTAAGGAATTCAAACGGTTCAATCCTGACCATTGAGCATACTGCATTAATCTTTGTCATTCGTTTTCCACCGTTTTCATGGCGGCTGATAACCCATCACATGTTATCACCGTTTTACAGACTTCTCATATTCGTGAGGTAGATAGGCAAGATCTTCTTCATGCACGATCCTTCACGCACACAGGGCTTACATGGAAACACAATCTTTTTCTTTGTTGTCATGCTAACTCGTCGCACAAAGTCACCAATTGAGCCACACAAGCTTGAAACACTTCAACCGGAAACCCTAAAGTTGAGACTACCAACCGGTAGTCATACAATGCTTCCATGTGCCAGTTCTCATAACCATATGCCGGTTCACCTTGAACAAGCACACTGCTTCACTTTGGCACAAATGTCGGTTCACAGTGTTATACTGGTTCTCACATATGCCGATTCACACCTTGCAACATATTGACATCAATGACAACATACAATGTCATTATGTCCTCATACCGGTTCACACAATGCCAACAGTGATTAGGGGTTGTATGGTGTGCTAAGGGGTCATATTGTGTCCTAAAGGTTCCTAGGACATCATATAACCCCTTAGGACACCATATGACCCCTTAGGACACCATATCATGTCGTTATGGGTCTTCTTGTGTTCTAAGGGGTCATATGGTATTATATGACCCCTTAGGATACCATATGACCCGTTAGGACACCATATGGTGTTGTAAAGGGTGGTATGATGTTGTATGGTGTCCTAAGAGGTCATATGGTGTCCTATGACCCATTGGGACACTATATGACATCGTTAGGGGTCATATTATGTCCTAAGGGGTAATATTGTGTCTTATGACCCCTTAAGACACTAGATGGTGTCGTTATGGGTCGTATGGTATTCTAAGGGGTCATATGGTGTTCTATGACCCTCTAGGACACCATATTATGTTGTTATGGGTCATATGGTGTCCTATGACCCCTTAGGACACAATATAGTATCAGTATGCATCGTATGGTGTCCTAAGGGGTCATATGGTGTTCTATGACCCCTTAGGACACCATATGGTGTCATTAGGGGTCGTATGGTATGTTAAGGGGTCATATGGTGTCCTATGAGCCATTAGAACACCATATGACCCCTTAGGTATTGCTAGGTGTCATTTTGTGTTGTTACAGGTCATATGGTCTCCTATGAACCCTTAGGACACAATATGACCTCTTAAGACACCATATAGTGTCGTTAGGGGTCATATGGTGTCCTATGACCCCTTAGGACACACTATGACCCCTTAGGTGCTGTTAGGGGTCATATTGTGTCCTAACAGTTCATATGGTGTCTTACGACCCCTTAGGAAACCATATGGTGTCATTAGGGGTTGTATGGTGTGATAAGGGGTCATATTATGTCCTAAAGGTTCCTAGGACATCATATAACCCCTTAGGACACCATATGACCCCTTAGGTATTGTTAGGGGTCATCTTGTGTCCTAAGGGGTCATATGGTGTCTCTTGACACCATATGACCCCTAAGGACACCATATCATGTCGTTATGGGTCTTCTTGTGTTATAAGGGGTCATATGGTGTTATATGACCCCTTAGGACACCATATGGTGTTGTAAGGGATCGTATGGTGTTATAAGGGGTCATATGGTGTCTTATGACCCCTTAGGTGTCGTCATGGGTCGTATTGTGTCCTAATTGGTCATATGACGTTCTTTGACCCCTTAAGACACCATATGACCCCTTGGGACACTATATGATGCTATGGGTCGTATGGTGTCTTAAGGGGTCATATGGTGTTTTATGACCCCTTATCACACTATATGACCCCTTAGGAGACCATATGGTGTCGTTAGGGGTCATATTGTGTCCTAAGGGGTCATATGATGTTCTATGACCCCTTAGGACATGATATAACCCCTTAGGAGACCATATATACTAATTTTCAAATAAGGAGAGATATAAGGGTGAAGAGAGATGAAGAACTAAAGAGAGGGAAAAGAACTAAAGGACAAGGACATAAATAGAGATATAGATATTAAAGAGAATGAAGTGAGAGGGATAAAAACTAAAGGACAAGGATGGATATAAAGAGGTGGACATATCTCAATATTGAAAAGGAGAGAAAAAGATAGAGATAAAAAATGAAGATAAAGGGAGAGGGAGGTGAATAGATACAGATAAAGAGAGAGGTAAAGACAAAGATAAATATATGAAGAGATGGAGAAAAATAGATAGAGAGGGGTAAAGAGAAAGATAAAAAATGAAGAGATAGAGAGATATAAAGGAAGAGAAATATTGATAGATAGAGATATATAGATAGTGAAAGAGAGTGAGAAAGAGAGATCGAGATTATAGCTAGGGATAGATAGAGAGGGAGAGAGAGAGAGAGAGAAAAAGAGGAAGATATAGAGATATATAAAGGCACTATAGAGAAGGATGTGGGGAGAGAGAAAAATGTATATAAAGATGGAGTAAACAAAGAGATAAAAGTAGAGAAAGGGAAAGATACTCCAAGAGGGCGATAGAGGAAGAGACAAAGAAGTAGATTAATCATGTATAGAGGAATATATATAAAGATAGAGGAACATATAAAAAGAGAGATTGATAGGGAAAGAGATGAAGATGTGAAGATGGAGATAGAGATAGATATGGATAGAACGTGATAGAGAGAGTAAGACATATGGAGGGAGAGATGGAGTGAATAAGTGAGATTTAGAGATAATGAGATATAAATATACATGAAGATATATCTATAGGGATATAGAGAGAGAGGGGACAAGATAGGGAGAGAAAGGAGGTGATAGAGACAAGTAATAGATAAGTATAGGTAGGATAAGGTAAAGGAGGGAGATAAATAGAGAGAAGAGAGATTATTAGAGAGAAATATAGAAATAAGGAGTGACAATGATGGAGTGGGAGAGGCAGAGATATGAATAGAAAGATGGAGATATGTGCAGAGATGCATGTAACTTGGGAATTTATTTATCTACATGGAATGAGAAAATAAATGACATAAGTAGAGAAGAAAGAGACATATAAAATATATTATATAATTATAGATAGACAAGTGATAGATAAAGGAGGTGATAGGAAAAAAAAAATGAGACTTTGTATGCAAAATTTGTGAGTATTTAAAGTTTTAAAATTGAAGGACTAACTTCAAATTATTATATTTAATTTTTGGTCTATAATATCATCAAAATATCTCATCTATTTGATATTTCTATGAATTACCTTTCCAACACCTATAAAAAATCAAAATTTTGATAAGATATGCAAAAGTTATGCCCATTTTACTAAACTATATTTTTTATGTTGAGAAAATCAATCGGATATCCGATTTGAAAAGTATGATATCACAATGGTGACATCAAAATATCCAATAATATCGGATATCTGATTTGAAAAGTATGATATCACAATGGTGACATCACAATATCTGATAATATCGGATATCCGATTTGAAAAGTATGATATCACAATGGTGACATCACAATATCCGATAATATTGGATATCCGATTATATCGGATATCCGATTTGGTTTTGTATTACCAAACCAAATTCAAATTTCACTCGACCCAAACAAAAAGTCAAAGTGGATTTTGGTGTGTTTGGGAAGGTTGAAAATGCATTTTGTTTTCCATTGCCACTTTTTGGCCCCCCATGATCTTGCACATACCCAGAAGCTAGGAAGACCCCCCTCAATGTAGAATCTGCACCAATGATATAAGCTCGATGATGTATGAAGAAACTGCTCCACGAATGTCGAACAACATTCATCCCCTTAGGAAGAAACAAAACCAAAGTTGTATCCATGAAGTCTCCCCAATCATGAAGGGAAGATGTATGAAAAAAACTCATGATGAATGACGTCTCTGAAAACTACTCAAGTGTCCCCATGTCGAAGCTGAAAGATACCCCCTCCAAAGGTGGTAAACTGGTCCACGCTGCTGAAAAAGGTACTCCAAGATCTAGTGGAGAAGAATGTAGAACAATGTCCAAAGACTCACATGTCTCCTCAAAGGATAAAGAGACCTCCTCCAACTATTGTACATAAGTATCCACAGTCATGTCAACCTCAAAAGAATGATCATGTAGAGAATGAATAAGAGGGTCAGAGTGTTCCCTTGCAACAATCAAAGAAGGATCATCTTCATCAAAGAGAAGATGAATATCAATAATGATGTCTCCCAAATCTACAATGTAGGACTCCACAAACAAACCTACAATGTCTGTCAAGTACTCATCACATGAAATTGAAGCTAGAAGACATGAAATATTTTGTTGCACTGAATCACATGAAGGAAAAATTGTCGCACTATCCGCATCATCAGGTGCAATAGGTAATGTGATATCAATAGGAGGAGATGAAATGCGAGGCTCAAGAACGGGGTGAGAATCCCCAAGTTCAAGTACCCAAAGTTCTCCTCAAAATCTGAATCAGATCAGAAAAAGTGTGATCATCATGTGTAGAATATTCATATGTGAAATTATCCTCATCAATAAAATCTGAAAAGGAGTATAACTGAGATGCATGATCAACCACCCCAGTCGCAATGATAGCTCTAGTCTCCAAGTCTCTAAAGAAAATTGACTCAGGTGTGAACTCCACAATTCTCCTAGTTGCGCCACATGTGATTTGATAGATGGAAAGGATATTGTTTGTCAAATGGGGTACACACAACACATCATTGAAGGAGTTATCCCCAATGGAAAAAATGCTTTCCCAATCACATCCATGTATGTATGATTGCCCACCAAAATCTGTGACATGGTGCAAGGCTCAAATGAAGAGAACATAGACTATGAAGATGCCATATGATGAGAAGCCCCCGAATTACGACTTGTAGTAGCACAAAAAGCTTTTCATTTTCTTTTCCAAAAAGAGTGAGTCTTCCCACTTGTAGAAGCCATGAAAGCTTGTCCTTTCCCTTTTGATTGTGAGGAAGTGGAAGTTGATGAATCATCCTTCTTGTAGACTTTAGGAAAATCAATGTTGTGCTTTTTGAGGATGTGTGTCAGCTCATCAATCTTCTTAGAATGGCAACGACACTCCTCATGACCAAACTTTTTACAATACGCACAAGTAGGTCTCTCCCTCTTTGGTAAATTGTCCCTCTTGGAAGAGGATGAATCTCCTTGTTGTGGAGAAGGTGATGCTTTGACCTTAGGCTTTGATTGCCATTTCTTTTTGTTTGAGTTGTCCTTTCCTTGATTTCCTTGTTCCCTTGATTTGCCACTAATGCTTGAGACTTAGAAACCTTAAGAATGACCATGCTTATCAACTTAGTTTGTTCCATCATCAACATTTCAGCGAAAGCATCAAATGTAGGCATTGTGTAGCTTGAACCCATTGTCATCCTATGGGTTTGGAAACTAGAAACAAATGCTACATATTCTTGTGGAAGCTTGCCCATCAAATTGAAGATCAATTAAGTATCCTTTTTATCAATGCCGCAATCTTTGAGTTGTGCCCTCAACTCTTTTGCCTTAGTGACATAATCTTGTATAGTATAAAATTTATTGGGATCTAACATTGTGAGGTCACTATCAATCTGATATCCCCTAATCTCATCAACTTGACCATACAAGTCTTGAAACTTTTGCCAAGCATCCTTGATTAGAGTACATTTCTAAATATGAAAAATGAGATCCTTTGATACAGACTTTCTTAAGGTACCAATTGCCATGATATTTTTAGTGAGCTAATCCAAGTGACCAATAGGATCAGCCTTAGGATCAGCGGGAGAAACAATAGTTTCATCAATGTAATGAGTTAGTCCTTTTTCCATAAGTTTACTCCATGCATCAATTTTTCAAGTAGCATAATTATGAGGAGTTAAGAGAGCAAACTTAGGAGAACTCATAGAAGCAAAATGGAAAAAACACAAGAGCACAAAATCAGAAAAAACACCCCCCAAAATTCACTAAATCAAAGTACCCCCCACCAAAGAAAAATGATGATTTTGGCACTTTATATGTAGTGCATGTACAATAGGCCACTTGCAAAGAATGGCAAGGTGGACTTCTGATTTTGTTTTACAACTGCCCCAAAAGGCTGAGAACTACAATGCAAAAGACCAGCAAGATAGATCTATGCAATACAAGTACCAAATTGGCCAAAATCGACCATATGTTGAAAGTAGAATTTCTACCCAAAATTGCTACAAACTGATAGCATGTTATTTGAGTAGACAAAAAATTATGTACTTTAAAAAAACATCACCTAAAAAGGAGTTCGTATGAGCCCAAACGGAGTCCCGAAAGTTGAAGAAACGAGGATTGGACATGTACAGTCACCAAAAACTAATATTTGTGAAACATTTGTTCATCAAAAGTAGAAAATAATGCCACCAAAAGAAAGTAAATGAAATTCTAGCCCATTTCAAAAAAACTTTCACCCAAAAAGGAGCAAAAATGAGCAAGATATGGCCATTTGAAGTTGAACTGCAAAATCAAAAAGCTCAACAGAGGGGGCTTGCCAAATTTTCAAAAAATGGTGACATCATCAAAACAAGAGGTTAAATTTGACGTCCGTCTATCCGTCACGAAAAATTTGCCTCCCTGTTGATTGGACGTCAGTACGGTACGAACTAACACGTGGCGCAATCTGGTTGGTCGAAATAGCTGATGTGAGTGCTGACATGTCACTAAATGGGCGGCAACTGGGCATCTGTACAGTACGAACTGACACGTGGTGTGATTTGGTTGGTTGAAATAGCTGATTTGGGTGTTGACATGTCACTGAATGAGTGCCAACTGGCACTTACGTGGCGTACGGATGTGCAACGTGGCATCTAATGTGGAAGCTTGTGTGGCACTAACTGGTGGATGTGTGGTGTTGTAGAGCCGTGTGGCAAGGGCTACAGATGGCGTGGTTGAATGCTCACGTGGCAGCGGGCCAGTGGAAAGGGGGTCGGCAGGCAGGGTCACCGACCTAGGATCAGTCAGAGCAGCGGCAAGGGCTACCTGCGGGAGACGAATGTCGGCGCAGTGTGGCTAATGAGAGGCAACAGTCGGTGTCAAGAGGAAGGGGAGGTTCATCGGTCGGTGGCCACAGCACGGACGGACAAGAAGGTATGGCGAGGTCGATTGCCGGCAGCAGTCGAGTCGATGGTCGGCCCTGCAAAAATGAAAGTCTGCAATACAAAGGTCAGAGGAAGGGGAGCCCCCATAAAAAATGATTTTTTTTGTTCTTTAAACTTTTCAATAAAAAAATTTCTTATTTTTTTTAAATTTCAAAAATTAGTACCATACCGCCCAAATTGGGCAAAAATTTTCTCCAAGCCCGAAATTTGACTTTCACCCAATATAGGCGAATTTATAGTCAAAATTCATGGAAACGGCCACCCGGATGCAATGGCAAGGTCGGATCTGGTCTAGGATGCCTCCAAAAGATGTTTCTCCTCAGATCTAACTCATTACATCACAATAATGCCTCTCAAGGATGAATCAATGACGCTCTAATGGCTCTGATACCATGTGAGATTTTGCCAAGATCAAGAGTTCAATGAAAAGTACAAAAGAGAGAGACAAAATATAGGACAAGAATAAATTGTATTCTCATCAATAGATCAATAGTTCTTCGTACAATGAATATTAGCCTGCATATATACGCAAGGCTATATGGATATGTGAGCACACAAACATGACATGTGGCTCAATAAGAAACAAGGGTAGGTAGGAAATAGGTGTGGTAGGTAGGAGAAATAATAAAATATTTCACATGAGGTGGATCACCCACCGAAGGTGGAATTATCACTCCACAATAAGTGGATATGATAGAGTAGTAACAAGATCAACACCATAAAAGGTGGAAATTCTCCTCTACACACTATCCCAATGTGGCACAAACACCCAAGTGTGTCATACCCAAACTACTATGAAATGCATTTCCTAAGTAAACTTAAGTAAGGTGTAATAATATCCACGATGAATAATTATTTACACCAACACTAATCAACCTTGTAACAATCTCCCCCTTTTTCATTGATGTCAATGTATCAATGATAGCAACAATAACTCTCATACCTAAGTTCTTCAAATATACTATCTCTCCCCCTTTGCCAAACATCTCATCTTCTCATTCTCTCCCCCTTTTCCATTAAGGACAAGGGCTTGGATATAAAAACTGTTAGCTCATTTTGTTCAACTCTTTAGAGACTTACAACTACACCTAGCTCCCCGTAAGAGGTAGCACCAAATCATTAGTCTCAAAAAATAGTATTCTAGAAGTTCACTAGACTAATGCATCTCTGTATGTATTTAATTCAGAAAAGGATGGGAAATAACCCCTAATTTCTCCCAAAAATATTCATAATAATATTTAGCAAGTTCTTTAGTAAATCTATCAGCAATTTTTTCCTTTGTAGGCACATAATCAAGCTTTACTTTGTTCTTAAAAAAATTCTCCATCAAGAAGTGGTACCAAATTAAAATGTGTTTTTTTCTTGAATGCAATATTGGATTTTTAAAAATGTTTATTGCATTGGTATTGTCAGAAAAGATATAAATAGGTTCAACAAACAGTATTCCAGTGTCCTTCAAAGATTGTTTCATCTATAATACTTGAGTACAACAAGTAGCAACAATAATATATTTAGCTTTAGTAATAGACAAAGATATTGAATTCCATTTCTTACTTGACCAAGCAACTAACTGGGGTCCAAGGAAAAATGCACCTCCACTTGTAATTTCCATGTCATCCACACAACTAGCCCAATCTACATCAATTTAGGCAAGAGTGAATTAGATCTTTTAGGATACCATAGACCATAGTCTTCTATTCCTTTTAAGTATCTAAAAATTCTTTTCATGGCAACAACATGTGTCTCTCTAGGATCTTACTGAAATATAACCACAAGACAAACAATATGCATGATATCTAGTCTAGTAGAAACTAGATACAACAACCCTCCAATCATTGATTTGTATAGCTCTGATCAATCTTCGGTGATTCAACATCTTTGCTAAACTTACAACCAGTAGCCATAGGAGTATATACAGGTTTAGCATTTTCAATTCCAAACTTCTTCAACTTTTCTTTAACATACTTAGGTTGTGAAATAAATATAACATCATCCTTCTAACTAACTTGTAAACCAAAACATAAATTCATCTCCCTAGTCATAAACATTTCAAACTCTTCTTAAATCTCATCAAAAAATTTATTGCACATACCATCATTTCCTCCAGAGATTATATCTTCCACATAAACAACTACAATCAAGATGTCATTTTCTACAACCTTAAAATAGAGATTACTATCAATAATACCTTTTTGAAATCCTTGATTTGGCAAATACCTATCAATCCATGCATACCAAGCTCTTGGAGCTTGTTTGAGTCCATACAATGCCTTCTTCAATTTATAGACCATATCCAGAGTGTCTAGTAGATTGAAACCTTTCGGTTGTTCTATATATACTTCCTTTTTCAGTTCTCTATTCACAAATGCAGACTTCACATCCATCCGATAGACCTTAAAATCTGTGTGTGCCACAAAAGCCAAAAATATTCCGATATCTTCCATTCTTTCTATAGGAGCATAAGCTTCTTTAAAAGTTATTCCTTTTACTTGTGAATAGCCTTTACATACAAATCTTGCCTTGTTTCTCACTATGTGACTATCTTGCTTCATTATCTAGGCAATATTATATCATGTGCATTCATATTGGGAGGTTTAATATCCCAAAAAAGGAGCTCAATATATTGCCCATCTAGTGAAAATACAGGGGTTTAAATTTAGGCTATGAAAAAATGCAATATCTGGTGAAAATAGTCGTTTTTAAATTTAGGTTGTGTATTGGGAGGGTGTGACAAAAAAGGAGTTTAGGGAAATATTTTTTGAAAATAGGGGGTTTCTTTAGTATCCCATGAACAGTACACTTGATATAACCCAGGTTCACTAAGTGAAACCCTCATGCATCTAGTTTGTTCTGAATAACCATTTAGTTCCTATTGCATTCTTGTCAACTGGTCTTGGGACAAGTTCCAAAGTCTCATTCTTCTCAATCTATTCCAATTATTTTTCCATAGCTTTCATCCAATGTTGATCACCACAAACATCCTTTACTATTTTTTGTTCAATCTCTAAAATCAAGCATAAATTCACATGTTATTCAATAGTTTTACTTCTTGTGATAACACCTTTGTTCTTATCCCCAATAATCTATTTCTTTGAATGATTATTCTACACATATTTCAAAGTCTTAGGAGCAATTTTTGTAGCATCTTCCTTGTCATCCTATAATTATATTTCTTCATCTTTCTCTTCTTCTAGTTTTCTGGTAGACTCATCATATTCATTTCCCATCTCTACAATTGTATTCTTTAAAGTATCTTTGTGAAATTTCACATTTGTTCTTTCAAAAATTCTTCTCAATAATTTGTTAAATAACATCTGTAAGCTTTACTTTTAGTAGTGTGGCCAAGAAAAATACCTTCATCATCTCTTGTGTCAAACTTTCCTAAATTTTCTTCATCTCTCTTGACATAACATTTTCTTCCAAATACTGTAAAATATTTCACAGACGGAGTCCTTCCATGCCAAAGTTCATAATATGTCTTCCCATGATTTCTTCCAATTTGAACATTGTTAAGAGTGTACACTGCAGTGTGTATTGCTTCTTTCTAGTAGATTTTTGGTAGACTTAATTCATTCATCATTATTCTAGCAACCTCTTGAATTGTTCTATTCATCCTTTCAACTACACCATTTTGTTGTGGTGTCCTAGGAGGAGACAAATGATTTCTTATCCCGTGATTCTCACAAAAAGTATTCAATTCATCAGAACTAAACTCTCCACGTCTATCGGACCTCAAGCGTTTGATTCTTCTATCTATCTCATTTTAAACCATGACCTTAAATTTCCTAAACTTTTCTAGTGCTTCAAATTTTTCTCTTAAGAAAGTAACCCAAGTCATTCTAGAGTAATTATCAATTAAAATAATGAAATACCTATCACCTTGTTGAATTCTAGTTTTGGTGGACCACAAAGATTAGTTTGCACTAACTCCAACAGTTCACTAGAAGATTGTTCCTTAACTTTGAAAATTCTCCTTGTTTGCTTTCCAACTTGACATTCTTTGCAAATAACATTACTAGGTTTTCTGATCTTCGACAAATTTCTTATAGCTTGAATTTAACTAATCATCACTATATTATCAAAATTAATATGATACATCCTCTGATACCATAGCCAAATCTTAGTAATCTAGGCCATTAGGCAATATCTGCTAGCAGTCTTCAACTGATATACATTTCCATCTGTCCTCTTTCCTATTGCAATCATAGTTTCAGACCTTTTCCTTATCTCACACCCATCATCTTGAAAAACAAGATTATATCCATTTACGCACATTTGACTGGAACACTCAAAAGGTTATGACTCAAGCCTCTAACATACAAAACATTGTTAGTATTATGCATGTTATCAAAGCTGATTGAACCAATTCCAACTATCTTAGCTATCTAATAATCTCCAAATCAAACAAATCCTCCATAAAAAATTTCATGTTTTACAAACTTACTCTTGTCACCAATCATATGACTTGAACATTCACTATCAATAATCCATTAATCTTTATCTCTTCTAGCGTGAAAAAAAGATACAATAGTACCTTCTATTTTAGCAGCATCATCCAGAACGTTTTCTTTCACAATTTTACCAAGGTTTGTAGAACAAGATTCTTTCTTTATAGCCAAGAGTAAACATTCACTGCCTTCTTCATAATCATATTTATCATCATAAATATTCACATCTTCTTTAACATGATAAGCCTTCTTATTGAATTTTCCTTTTAATTCTTTGTTCCTTTGATTAGTAATTCGATCAGTACATGTAGAAGTATAATGACCTATCTTTCCACAGCTGAAACATTTAAAGTGCAATTTACCTTGAATTTTTTGGTTTCTTTCTTCATCCTTCTCACAAAGTTTGAATTAATCTCATCACAGTTCTATACATCAGATTCCTCATCTTTCCATGATTTTGGTAGCTTTGAATGTCATCTATGTTCTTGCACTAGTAGTACCAAATTCTTTCATCTCAAAAACAAGTAAATAAGCATACAAGTATTCTCTAGTGTATTTAATCTGATTTTGTGACTCTTTTATTTCTAAAACCTTAAGAGCTATAGAGTTTAGTAAGAGTTCAAAGTACCTTTTTCATAACTTCATCTTTCGATAAGTTACCTCCAAGACCTCTAATCTCATTTATAACATCATCTATCTTCTGCAAGTATCTAGTTATATTGTTTTCTTCATCCATCTGCATGCATTCATATTTAGTTTTAGCATTTTGCAACTTAGATTTTTTAATAGTATCAGATGTCTCCTTCATAAGTCTTTTCTAATTTATCCCAAACTTCATAAGTTGATTCTAAAGATACAACTTTTGTTAATTCAATCTTAGAAATAGCACTAAAGACAACAAACCTTTCCTTTTCATTTTCTTCAAATTCTTTGATCTCATTTGGATTATTCAGCGCAGTTTGCAGTTTAGTGTACTCCTATGTAACAAACTTCCATACTTCATAGGCAACATAAATTATGTAGCCTTGCATCTTCACAGAAAGCATAGTCAGATCCATCAAACATATGGATTGTCAATTTGTGCGCTATTAGGATCTCCTCGAGCAATCAAGCTCTTTTCCAATGAACCAAAGCTCTGATCCCAATTGTTCAATATTCTAATGCAAAAAATACTAACAGAGGGGGAATGGGGAGAGGGGGGGTGGGGTGGGCGTGAATCAATTATATAAAATATTAAATCTATTTCTTAAATCAGATCAGCAACAACTTAACTTGAACACATAATCCAAATAACATATGAGAATGAAAACCAGTCCACACCATACACAATGAAACACTAGATTTAATGTGAAAAACCTTGTTAGGGGAAAAACCACAAAGAAGCAAATCTCTGATACCAAAGCTTTGATGCCAATTGTTTAATATTCTAACACAAAAAAACACTAAGAAGGGGTGGTGAATCAGTTGTATAAAATATTAAATCTATTTTATGTGAAAAACCTTGTTAGGGGAAAAACCACAAAGAAGCAAATCTCTGATATCAAAGCTTTGATGCCAATTGTTTAATATTCTAACACAAAAAAACACTAAGAAGGGGTGGTGAATCAGTTGTATAAAATATTAAATCTATTTCTTAAATCAGATCTGCAACAACTTAACTTGAACACATAATCCACTAAAAAATATGAGCATGATAACCAGACCACACCATACACAATGAAACACTAGATTTGATGTGGAAAACCTTGTTAGAGGAAAAACCACAAAGAAGCTATTCTAAAGCTATTCTCATCTTCTCATTTCGATATTACATTTCACAAATGTAGAGAGAATAATTTTCTATAATATAATTTGAGTTTTAATAAATATTTTTTTAATAATTTCATAATATTAGAAAAAAAATTACAGTTTATTTATTTTAATTATAATTTGATTATAATTTGCACATATTTCCTCCCTAATGCATTTCTTCTTGTAAATTAAAAGTCTTACCAACTAGAGCTAGCTATAATTAATCTAATCGTATACAACCCAAGACTTTCAGAGCAAGACGCCAAGTTTCAGCATTCCAACCACCAAAGCCATGATCAGATACAGTGCAGAGAGTTTCAGCACCAATTGAAACAACGTAATTCTTCAAAGGAAACCTTTTTTTCATTTAAGAAATCACAATGGATAGAACAAATATCCACAGCCACATCTGCAAAAGCATGGACTACTTGATTTCTCCGCCATTACAAGAACATAAGCGTCCCATTATTAAGTAATATCATGTATACATAAAGACAGTATGTTATGTTCAGATACATCTGAACATAACATATGCTATATAAAACATAAAAAAGAAGCTATTGCTGGTCTTTTTCTTCTATAACATATAAAACATAGAATAGTAATCAAGCCTGCTTCTACAGGCCTTCTTTCTTTTGTCCAGGAAACTTTTCCTTAATCTTGTCCATCATCCCTCCTCCTTGCTTCTCTTGTTTGTCTTCATGGATCACTTGCCCTTCTTTCTTCTGCCCAGGAAGATTCTCTTTTATCTTGTCTACCAAACCTCCTCCTTTCTTCTCTCCAATCCCACACTCACCTTGCTGCTGCTGCTGCTGCTGCGCCGTCTTTTCGTCTTTGTTTTTCCCAAACAGCCCACGATCCTGCTGCTCTGGTGCATTTGAATCCGCCATTACTATAAACTTCACAAATTCAACAATATGAATCAAAACGAGCTTCACAAGTTTGCAGGTGGAAGTGTTTGATTGAAATGGGTATGTGGGTATGCATATTTATAGGGTTTCACCAGAGTGTGGACGTTGTTTCGACGCTGCTTCGTCATGTTCAATTGCCACGTTAATATGCTGTCGGTGGCATAGATATTTTAAATATCTAGATAAAGTTTTTATCTTCACGGGTGTCCATATTAAGAGAGTGCAATTTTATATTAAGGTGGGTCATTGGGTGGCGAAAGAAAACTCCAGATTTGACGACTTTCTGATGAATCACCCCTTTACGTGTTCATTTATTGTGGGGCATGCATATGGATAAGCCTCATGTATTTTTCATTGTCTTGTCCTTCTGGATAGTATCTAGAAAGGGTGATTTTGCTAAATGTAATTAGACTGCTGTAAGTTTTGTTTTGATTAATTAATTAATGATAGTAATTATAATAAGATCTTTTAGTGTCAATTTTGATGAAGGACAATTGCGATTTGATATTGGAATTAGATTGAGAATTTTTTGAAATTGTAATCTTTTTGTCGGTAAATAGTCTCAAATTTTGTATTGGATAGATGTGTTCTGTCAAATATCATGTCTATAGGTTTGGATCAAATATGTAATTGTAAATTTATCATCCACATATGAATTTGACCCTATGCATTATAAAATGAAAATAAAACATCAAAACCTTTTTAAATCAGATTTACAAGATTTCATAAATACCCACAAAACTACACACTAAAACTAAGCACCCGATTTGGTCAAACTTCCACCCAAATTGCTAAATCTTATCATATTAATAAAAATTTATTCATACATGAAAAGTGTGTTACTATAGCAACAAAAGTACCATCATACACATCACCAAAAAAATATAGAAGAATAACTCAAATAAAATAACAACTTGAATTGCATTGGCGTCCCAAATGAAACAATTTCAACTGATAGCATCGTTGAATCCTTCCCTGCATGAAACATCTAACCAACGTGTTGAGTAGGCTGACTATAGTGCTTTAAGGGATCAAGCTTGTGCAGTCCAGGGCATGATAGCACAAATGTGAGGAAATAGATTGATCTTAATAGGAGGTATCAAACCAAAAGTACCATTAACTACATTATTAATTTATTGTTCCAAAATAATCTTGAATCCTTTAACAAACCAGAAATTGATGTTTCACAAAGTGTATGAAACAAGAACTAGGCCACATAATTTCTATACATAGAGGCTACTAGTTTTTAATTTTTGCTTGACAGCTAAGTATGGATCTCGTCGTTTAAATCCCAATGCCTGGAACCTCTTTGGATTGCCACTCTATATGATGTTATATATGGTGAACAAAAGACTTGTTTATTGTTTACAAGGAATGAAGAAGTGTGTACCTTAGGAAGAAGGGGAAACATATGGTGTTTACTGACAAGCCCGGCATGACACATGTAGCTTGTAACTAGTAATAAGTGCAATAACATCTCACGGTTAATTGTTGTGCCAAGAAACAACTCAAAATGGAGAGCAGGTATGACATCCATATTGTTGGAAACCCTTGAGTATCAGTGTCTTTCATTTATAAATTTTATATTTAATTGAATCAAGATAGAAAAATAAAGGGTGATAGTTGCCCAATTTTGAATCATTTTGTTTTAAGAAATGAAAGACTCAAGTCCAAAACTACAAGATTGACCTTATATGAAGGAAGGTTTAGAGATAAATCTAATAAATGGAAGAATTTATGAGTGATTTCAATAATAGTGTGTCAAGTTGTTAAGCATGATAAAAGAATGAGCTTAAATATCAAAAAAAATTGAACACTTATAAAATAATATATACTTTCAGATGCAAGACCTTCACTAAATGGTGGTATCTTCATGACATTTGAATGAAGACCTCCATTAAAGAGTGATATCATCATGAAATTTGAATTAAGGAATTTGTTTTCATCTTTATCTTTTCATGTTCAAAATGATTTATTGAACAAACCTTCAAGTCATGACCTCCTCTTGCCACTAATGTTTATTTATTGTAGTATTTTGAATATATGTATTTCGTTGTTTTTTGATGAATTTGTTAATTAGTAGATAGAAAATAATAACTAATTAGCAAGGTCACTAGGACACAAGGGTACTTGGAGACACCAGAGAGTGGCACTAGTACCGGTACGACTGATTTTCAAAATAGGAGATAGGGATACTCGGAGATGCCATTTTTTTTAATATAGTTTAATAATTTCCAAAAAATATCATGACATAGAACTTTGACATGACATGTATGCAAAATATGGAAGCATTCACAAGGCATGTGAACTATTTAATGATTAACCTTTAACTAGAGGCCTCAAAAAAACATGGTCTCATTGAATGCCATGATTGAAGGGTTTAAAATTTAGAAAACGGATGTAAACAAATGATTGCCATGATCTGCAACCCTATTGTTGGGAAAAATTTGTAGTCTTTTAGAATAATTTTACTTTTCTAGGGCATCTTAAATGCTTCCAACAATGGATAAATGATGGAAAACAATGTTTTTTTTTTGTTTTTTACCTTTCTATTTGTATTTTCTCAAAGGAGATGTATAGGAGATGGTCAGAAACTTGGTGAGAGATGAGAAGATGACAGGAGACATGGAAGTGAGATCTCCAGCCAACAACAAAGTCTTTGGGTGTGTCAAAATAATCTGACATGTTTCCATCTCTAAGATGCGTCTCAGGGGGGTGGAGATGCAGCTCCTTATTAAAGAGCTAATTAGTAATAAAAATAACTAAATTAACATGTGAGAATAATTATAAAATTAGAAGCTTTGGCTTAGGCTAAGGTAGTGACACCCTTTGGAGGCTATTGATGAGATGGTTTGAGCTTCTATGAAGTGGTTAGAAAATAAATTTGACAAGCAGGCTATCCTAAAGCAATAGATCGATTCTATTAAGACTATTGCATTTTCCATGGATAGAAAGAATATGGAGAAGACTACTGTAAATCTTCATGAAAAATAGGATAAAATGGTGAAAAAACATGGAGGATATCATTGTGTATAAAAATGAGATGGATAACGAAATGACACTCTATATGTAGGTTGTGTAGCTAGAATTAGAAAGGAAGAATGTGAAGCATAAATGGGATGATATTGTTGCTTTTTCTATTCGTTCATTGGCAAGGTCTTATAAACAAAGGAATGTTAATGTTACTTTAAATGCTCCTCCCTCATAGGATGTTATTGCAAACAAGGAGCTATCTATTTTGGACAAGCTCTATTGTTTAGAAAGGAGTACTATGACTGATGCTCAGAGATTAAATAATTATAGTTAATAAAATAATGGTAGAAGACACAAGTTGGTTCTAGTAAAGAAAATATGAAGGCAATTTCATAGTAGCGCTAGAATTTATTTGGTTGATTAGAGAAAATTCCTATATGGTTTGAGATCTACGAGAACATGTGTGTTTTCATTTTCATCCAATAGTATGCAACAATTTTTTTTTAACAATAACAACCGAGAATATAGAGAGGATACCATAGAGATATTTTAGAAAATTATAATCATCAATATATCATCATATCAAAACATATGATTGATGGACTTGTTGGCAATTTTGATGTTTATGTTGTGATTGTCATTGATGGACACACATTTGCATTGAGATCCCCTTTATATGTATGAGCTAGAGCTCAACCGGTATCTGTTCCAACTAGTATGTTGTATTCTAGTCTTTAGACTATTGGTGATTTTGCAGAATGTGTTTCCCGGTCTGAAGCGGCATATCAACCCCAAGCGGTTCGTAGCTCTCAAGCGATATAAGGGAGCAAAGCGACATAACACATTCTTACCAGACTTCATTTTTGTCAAACCGGCAACCGGTATTTTGTATGAACCGGTAATACTTTGTGATGAGTTACCAATCCACTGATTGTTTAACGGTGTCGACACACTGGTGGTGCTTCTTGTGTCGTGTTACTGAGTATGTCTAGATTCATTGAACCTAGGAAATTGAAATGTAATCCTATTGGACCGACATGAAATCAGAACTCCTTTAAAAGGACATCATGTCTAGGGTTTTAAAAAGTTGTTGCAGAAAAGGGTTTATGTGGTGACTAGGGTTTAAGGTGGTTGATGAGTTGTTGTAAGAGCAATCTTATCTGAGAAGATCAAGTTGTAACTGAGTGAGAGATAGAGAAGACTGAAGTAATGCTGGAATGCATTAGCTGTGAGCTATACTGGATCTAACCAAGCAGTTTGTGCTATTAGATAGATCAAACACTTGTTGATTACTCACATCTTTGACAAGTCTAAAGCCCTTAACCGGGTAGGCCCAAAAGCCTTTTGTAAAATCCTCTAACAAGGTGGTTCACCTCTGTGAATCTAAAATCCTCTAGAAAGGTAGTCTTTAATTGGACTTATATCCTAATAGAGATTGAGATTCCTAACAGGATCTGTTCTGGTGAAGAACATTGTAAGACCTTAACCAGTTTGACCTTAACCGGTCTGGTTTCTATTCTGCAGATAGTGACTTGTCAGTTCCATCTCACCGTGGTTTTTCCCATTTGGGTTTCCACATCAAATATCTTGTGTTATGGTTGTATTGCTTTTGTGGGTGAATGTGTTATTTGCATTTTGGTTTGCATGTGTGATAACTGGTCTGTCTGTTAAACTATTTTACTAGTTTATCTTTAGACTATTTAAGTGTTTTAGTGCAGAGATTTTTGGTATACTAATTCACCACCCCCCCCCATTCTTAGTATTCATCAATTGGTATCAGAGCCTACCTTTCTATAAGTTTAACCACTTGGAAAGAGATATGGTGGAATACACCTTGAGGGAACTTACTCAACGGCTCACTCAGTCTAAGCAAGCCTATGATGATCTTATGATCAAATACAAGGCATCTCAAGCAAAAAGGAGAGAACATGCAGAAAAGCTGATGGAGCTATCTGAAAATAGTTCTACAAATGAAGCAGATATGGAAGCCATGATAGTAGAAGTAAATAAGCTGAATGAATCAAATTCCAACCTGAGAAAGGAGTTGGAAGGACTGACTATCCAGATGTGTCAAGAGCTTGAGAACTGGAGAAAAACTGAAGAACTAGTGAACGAAAGAGATTGTGAGATCTCCAAGTTGAAACAAGAGATGAGTGCCCTAAATGCTCAACTTCATGCAAGCAGGATGGAAAAGGAAGACATGCAAGGAGAACTGAACATAGCCATCTCTGAAAATGCAAGCTTAATGGAGACAAATACTGCTATTTCCAAAGAACTCTCTGAGTCAAAGGAAATACTTGCTAAGTTCAGCAAAAGTACTGTCAAGCTAGAGAAAAAGCTTGAGTCATCTAGACCAGTAAAGAATACCAATGGACTTGGTTTCTCTGGACATGAGGAAGGATAATCCTCAGGAACAAATGCTGAAGCATCAAAGAAGCAACCGACATTCAAAGGAAAAGGTAAGCAAAAATTCAAACCTGTTTGCTTTAACTGACTTAAAGAAGGACACACTGCTAATGTATGTAGGAGCAAAGCCTACAATAATTCTCCTTACTTTATTAACAATGTACCTAGATCCAATAAGTTCAATGGTCATTGTTATGCATGCAACAAGTTTGGGCATAGAGCATCTGAATGTAGGTCTGTCATGAACAACACCAGAAGATATCCTCAGAGGACCCAAGGAGCTGGTCCAGAATCTTTTGTGAACCGGAACCCCAACTGGTTTAATGCTTACAATTATCAGTCAGGTAACAATGGTTATCAACTGGCAACCGGATGGAGAGCAAACTGTTGGATTTGTCATGGTCATGGTCACACTGCTGCAACATGCAAAAGGAAGAATGGAAACATGAACAATGGACCTTGGAGAGCACCTGGATTGGTTTGCTATCATTGCAACAAACCGGGTCACATTGCAAGATTCTGCAGAAGCAGAAAGAGTATATCTGATGATATACCGGTCACTCAGGAAGGAGAAATTGATGTTGAAACAATTCAAGCAGACATGAACAAAACTTGGAGGAAGAAACCAACAATGTTGGAAGAGGAACTGGTTTCTACACCTAGTGTGGAAATATCAGAACTGGCAAATTAAGCTCCAAAAGGCTTAGGGGGAGAAAACGGCGAAATATTTTCGAACCCTTGGTTTACACCGGTAAAAGACCTTAACTGGTATGTGATACCTATCGCTTGGCAGAAGACCGAAAATGGTAAAAAGGCAAATTAGGGTTTACACCCTAATAGAGAAGCATTAATGGTGGTAGGTGAGAGACATGTATAAAAGCATTTTTCAAATCATTTCTCACTATCTATTTTCAAGGGAAGAAAAGTTTTTCAAAGAGCAGAGTGAAGAAAAGACGATTTAAGCTGAGATTTCATGAAATTGACAAATTGCGAAGCAGATTCTAACTCAAATTGCAAATGGTCAAGTGGAGAACACAAAGCGGTGATTCAGAAACCGACGGAGTGTGGAGTGAAGGAGAATCAGAAAGCCCTAAATTTGCATTTTAAAGGTATTTTTCGAGTTCTTAAAATATTCTACAATGGCTTCCGCATCTCATACCAGTTCTAGTGCATCCATTGAGTCTGAAAGTTTCATTCAAAGGAAGTCAAAGTATAATGCCCTATCACAAGTTCCGGCTGGAGTGATAGTAGAAGAGGGAATTTCTAACTATATTGATTGCAAGATTGAAGACCTAGGGTCTCTAGCCATCCACTCCCAACTAGGTCTGTTTTGTGGAAAGGATAAGAAAATCAAACCGGAATATAGTATCCTAGAGAAGAAGAAACTCCATAATGTTGTATACTTTCTGGAAGACTTTACAGAGGATCATATTAGGATCATTTTGAGCAGAGTCCATGGTGACAAAATGTACCTGGAGAGGACGCATGATATCACGCCACAGGAAATTCATGCAGTCACCGGTTTCTGCAACACAGGGGAAATGCCAGCCCTAAGAACGGTAAGCAAAATTGAAATGGCCAAGCTCACCGGTTCAACAAGCGACTCACAAGGCATGATAGTAAATCCTATCAAGGATGATCTAGTGAAGTATGCGTGTATGGTGATTGGATACCAGACCTTCTTAGCCAGCAAGATTAACTCTGTATCTACTGCAGCGGTAAATGCCGCTTACCGGATGATAAAGGAGGATGCATCATTTGATCTATGCACCGGTATGCAAAGACAACTCCTGTTGAATCTAAAGGTGATCAAACAGGATAATGCACTTAGGTTCAAGTTTGGACAACTACTGGTAGGGTTGTTCTTCTACTTTCAAGGCTACTTCCCAGGAGTAGGAGATGTTCAATGGTCTGGTGACCAACCGGTAACCAAGCAAATCAAGGAAAGCATTGAAGCACTTGGAACTGGTTACCCTGATATTCTAAACAAGTATTTTGATGAGTTCAGAAGGAAGATGAGCCAAAGGATGACGATCTCAGGTGACATCGTCAAAAAATATGAAGATGACATCTATTTCACCATCCAGGTGGACAAATTCTTAATGGAGGCTGTTGAGCCTAGAATGGAAGAAGTGGAGCCAATGGGCTATGAGGTGATGTACGATATGTTGGAAGGGTATGCCTCAACCCTTATTGCCTCACCTCTTGATCCTAAGGCAAAGAGGATCGGAACCTATCAGGAAAGGATTGCACCGGTCAAGGAACCCTATATTAAGAAAGGAAAAGAACTGGCAGCAAAGAAGGCAAAGGCAGTGCCTGCAGCATTGGCACCGGCTACTACTGCAACTCCAAGAGTGACCAAGCGGTCACCTGCAAAGAAGAAACTGAAAGTGGCACTGGCAAAAGTCTTTAAAAGAAAAAGGAAGACTAAGTCAAATGAACTGGACTCTGAAGAGATTGAATCTGAGGAGATGCCAAAGAAGGCTAGATAGATGAAGAAGATGAAAAAGAATGAACCGGCAGTGTCTGCATAGGTAAATATTGATATCTCCTCATATAAACCTTTGACACATTGTCAAAGAATAGTAAAGAACATTAGGAGAAAATTACTTCATGACTTAGTAGATTATTATGATGATTTTAGTGATGAGGAGAAAGAAGAAGTACTACAGGAAATTATTATTTATTTGTGTAAAAATGACCGGTCGCCATCAGAGATTAAATCTCAAACACCGGATTCCTTATATAAGGCATTAGATAATAAATGGTGCATTGCCATAGAAAAAGAACAGGATATTAGGGAGAAAGTCTTTGCACAGTACTTTCCCGACCTCTCAAACTCAAAATTATTTGATGTTTTGCACCAAAATAAAGGACTCTTCTTCACAAGGAAAAGAAGACTCTGGCTGTTAGAGGGAAGAATTGATGATGTTGAAAAAGACACTCATCAGCATATGAATCATGTTATCCATGCTCACAAAGCACGTATGGCCAACCTGCAAGCGGAAAAAGAACCGGTTATATCCAAACCGGATGAATTTTTTGATGAAGAAGGAAACCCGATTGAAGAACCAATCGACACTATTGATGTCGATGCCCTGGATGTAGAAGATATCACTCAGGACATACCTTCTGAGGAAACGGGACAAGTGCAATAGGCCGAACAGGGCAGTGAGCAAGCCGAGGACAGACAGGAAGCGGCTAAGGAACAGGAAGAGAAGAAGAAGAGGGATGAAGATGAGAAAAAGCGGAAAGAGGAAGAGAAGAGAAAAGAGGAAGAGGAGAAAAGAAAAGATGAAGAGAAAAAGAAGCAAGAAGATGAGAGGAAAAAGAAAAGAAGAAGAGGATAAGGAAGAAAAGAAGAAGAAGGAAGAGGAAAAGAAGAAGAAGGAAGAGGAAGATAAAGAAAAGGAAAAGCGGAAGGAAGAAGAAAAGAAGAAGAAGGAAGAGGAAGAGAAAGAAGAGGAGAAGAGGAAGGAAACTGAGAGGAAAAAGAAGGAAGAGGAAGACAAGGAACAAGAAAAGAAGAAGGAAGCAGAGAAAAAGAAGAAGGAAGAAGAAGACAACACAGCAGAGAAAAGCAAAGCAGACAAGGCAGCGGAAGCAATGAAGAGCACACAGATGGAGACTCTGAAGGCAACTAGGAGTCAAGCCAAACCGGCTGATATCTCTAGTCCTATCGATCTCTAGTCTGCAAGTGAATCGGAGCTAATGCAGAGCATCAAGGTTGCTCAAGAGCGCCTTGAAATCATTCGAAGGAAAAAGGAGCAAGATATAATTCAAGCGGCTGTAGACACCCTTACCGGTTTGATCCCTAGTACCAATCTTCCCAACACTGAATCATCACTAGCACAGCTTAAGCTACTATGTACAGTAGTGGATGATCAGGTGTAGAGCTTGGAAGAAGCAGCTGAGGTAAATGTCAAGAAAGAGCATCAAAAGGCTCTTAACATTGCTCTGGTGAAGAAGTTGAATGAACTCCGGTCTGAACTGCTGAAAGACCAAAAGGATATAAGGGACGCTTTGGATGAGGGAAATCTGCTACTAAGCAAAATCTATCAACCCCATCTATCCTACGATGATGTGCTAACCCAAAAGCAAAAGATTCAAACGGACTTACAGTCTTACTTAGGCACATTTAAGCCACCTTATGATTCCTTTGCAACTTATGGGCAAACCGTTCACCGGTTTCAGATCCAATCAGCCAAAATGGAGCAAGAGATCAACACACGGTCTAAAGATTTGCAGGAGCTACAATTGGTTTTACTTCCACGTCTGCAAATTCTTCAGAAGTGTTATCTGAACCTGGATGCTTTGACAGTTACATAGGAAATGAGCATAGTTGATGCCATGGAAGAACAGGTCTCCCAGATGCAAACAGAGAAAGAAGTGGCCACCTCCCTACTTGAGTCCTGGTCTCTATCAATGAAACAATTTTTGCTGGACTATAAATTGGTTTTTGACAAGTATTATTCCTTGTTGTCATAAACTTTTATTATTTTAATATCAAATGGAAACAGGGTCATTCAGCGGTACTTTGTTATTGTTGGCAAAAGGGGAGAAGTACTCTATCTATTTTGGAGAAGTATAGGGAGAAGTATTTGGCTTTAAAAATTTTCTATATGCTCTGATATCTCAATGTTTATGCTCTGTATGCAAAATTGCTATACATTGTATTGATTAAGGGATAGTGTATATGCTTAGGGGGAGCAATTTTGTTAATAGCATGTTTTTGTGGTAAAACACTTAGATGTCAAAATTTTATTTTCCTAAGTGTTGCCATCAATGCTAAACGGGGAGATTATTGGCATTTTTTATGTTTATGTTGTGATTGTCATTGATGGACACACATTTGCATTGAGATCCCCTTTATATGTATGAGCTAGAGCTCAACCGGTATCTGTTCCAACCGGTATGTTGTATTCTAGTCTTTAGACTATTGGTGATTTTGCAAAATGTGTTTCTCGGTCTGAAGCAGCATATCGACCCCAAGTGGTTCGTAGCTCTCAAGTGGTACGAGGGAGCAAAGCGGCATAACACATTCTTACCAGTCTTCATTTTTGTCAAACCGGCAACCGGTATTTTGTATGAACCGGTAATACTTTGTGATGAGTTACCAATCCATCGATTGTTTAATGGTGCCAACACACTGGCAGTGCTTCTTGTGTCATGTTACTGAGTATGTCTAGATTCATTGAACCTAGGAAATTGAAATGTAATCCTATTGGACCAACATGAAATCAAAACTCCTTTAAAAGGACATCATGTCTAAGGTTTCAAAAAGTTGTTGCAGAAAAGGGTTTATGTTGTGACTAGGGTTTAAGGTGGTTCATGAGTTGTTGTAAGAGAGATCTTATCTGAGAAGATCAAGTTGTAACTAAGTGAGAGATAAAGAAGACTGAAGTAATGCTAGAATGCATTAGCTATGAGCTATACTGGATCTAACCAAGCAGTTTGTGCTATTAGATAGATCAAACACTTGTTGATTACTCACATCTTTGACAAGTCTGAAGCCCTTAACCAGATAGGCCCAAAAGCCTTTTGTAAAATCCTCTAACAAGGTGGTTCACCTCTGTGAATCTAAAATCCTCTAGCAAGGTAGTCTTTAATCTCCTAACAGAGATTGAGATTCCTAACAGGATCTATTATGGTGAAGAACATTGTAAGACCTTAACCGGTCTGGTTTCTATTCTGCATATAGTGACTTGTGAGTTCCATCTTACCGTGGTTTTTCCCATTTGGGTTTCCACGTCAAATATCTTGTGTTAAGGTTGTATTGCTTTTGTGGGTGAATGCGTTATTTGCATTTTGGTTTGCATGTGTGATAATAGGTCTGTCTATTAAACTGTTTTACCGGTTTATCTTTAGATTGTTTAAGTGTTTTAGTGCAAGGATTTTTGGCATACTAATTCACCCCCCCCTCTTAGTATTCATCATGACTATCACTAACAAGGAGTATCAATCAACACATGGACCTAATTCTAGGTGCAATTGTACCAAATATGATAATACATATAATGACACAAACAAAAAATGAATAATTAAAGTAGCACTTGTTTAGAAGGATGGTGAGTAATGCATGCGCTAAAACCTCAAAGCAATCAATAAGATCACTATAATTGATAAATTCCCATTATTGTGTATGGATGACATAATGGATCTTTAGAGTGAAGAAAAGTACATTGAAAAGATTTATTTGAATAGAATTTTTCATAAGATTAGAATCATAGAAGGAGATGAATGGAGGACTACATTCAAGATAAAAGAAAGACTACATGAGTGGTTTGTTATGTCTTTTTGGTTGACTAACTCACTAAGTACATTTATCAAGTTGATGAATGAGGTTTGAATGCAACCCTTAGGTGATATTGTGATTATTTACTTGGATAATATTTTAATTTTTTATCAATATTAAGGAACACTATAAATATTCTTTTAGTATTGTAAATAATAAGAGAGTAAAATTTATTTTTCAATATAAGAAAAAAAAACTTGACGAAGTTAAAGTTAATATTTTGGGGATTTTTGTTGGGATTAAGGTGTCTCAACCATAGAATTATAATATGTTGAATTATTTAATTATTAATTATTGCATATATTATTATATCCTATGTTTCTAACTTCTTAATGTCACATCATATTTTTGTTGACCTCTTGTTGAGGTGGCATCCTACATGGAAGGTGAGACTATAACATCGATTCTTATTTTATAGGAATTTTGTGCCCACTTTGGAGTTCCTATTTTTAGGGGACTAGTGTCATAAGTTTCTATTTTGTGACTATGACATCTACTAGTTTAGTGGACGATTCATGAGGATTTAATGTTTAATAGCTGCAATTTATGGTGGAGTTTACTTTTGACAAATGGTGAAGTAAGCAAGGTTCATATTCCTTTTTATGGTAGTTTCTATGTTGAACATGCATTGAATTAGGTTAGATGACTATTTTGGATAAGACGGGTGTTAGTGCTTTGAAAGTTTCTATGTGCAATGTCTCATGGGAATGGAAAGTAATTTTTTTAACACCACTTACCTCTCAACAATGAAATATGATTTAAGAAACCATGGATGCCTACCTCTTCATGTTGAGCTCTATAGTTTTTGTGTCTTAGTTGATTTTATGAGATAGGTCAGATTTTTTATGAGATTTTGTTACCCTGCCAAAATTGTTCTAAAATTATCTATTGTTATATCTACTACTGAAGAGCATTGAATTTATAAGTTTTGTATTGTAACTTTTTGTGTTGTAATACAATTGAGATTTGTGTTTTGCAATGTGAGTCTTCCCACATAAATTTGGTGTGATGGTTTTGTTTTCTTAAATTTAAAATTTATATGTGCATCTAATCTAAAATTATAAGAATTCTTGTTTATTCACTCTACTGTTTAGTTAGCACTAGAAGCATTATTCCACAATTCACTTCCTTTTAGTTGATGTCAAAGCCAGACTAGCTTTATTATCTTTGTTGGGTAGAAGAGTTTTTGTGCTGATTTTGTTTCTTTGGGAGTTTTGTAGAGAAAAATGTTTTATAAAATTGTTGTAGTTGTGAGATGGTGAGAAAATCCAACATGATTGAGATGTAGAAGTTTAATAGAAAAAAATTTGAGTTGTTGAAACTCAACATGGGGAATATGCTTGTGGATAAAGATCTATGGAGCTTGATTTCTTCAATTAAACCTAAAGTTACACCATAAGCAAATTAGGATACAATAGATTAGATAGACAAGGGTTTGATAAGACTCTATTTGGTTGATTTGGTGCTTCTGAATGTCCATAAGTAGCAGACTGCAATTCAACTTTGGAAGAAACTTGGAGATATTTATTAGAAGAAATCCTTGGTAAATAAGTTGTTTCTAAGAAAGATGTTATGTTCTCTAAAGATGGAGGAAGGATAATTTGTTACAGATCACTTGAATGCATCCAATATGATTGTTGCCCAACTAGGTTCTATTAGTGTGAAGATTGATGAGCAAGACAAGTGCATGTGATCCTATTATGTTCTTTGTTGGACTCATGGGATCGCCTTATTATCAACATTTGAAGCACCACAACCACTTTCAAAATAGAGGATGTGGTTACTTCATTGTTGTCTGAAGAAATATAAAGGAAATCTTCTGATATGACTAAGGAGGCCATAGTTTCTCATGGTAGATCAATGGAGAAAGACAAGAAGAAGGACAAGATTTCTAAGTATAAGTCTCTAGGGAGTTATAAGTCTCTTGGAAGAAATTAAAAGGAAAAATGTTGGGACAATGATAAATTTGCTTACTTCTAAAAAGAGTGCAAGGAGGAGAAAATAAAAAAAGGTAAAGGTTTTCTCTAATTCTAACTCTAAAAAATGCTCTCAAGATGATGTAGTTTATTTTGTTGCAACCTTAACAATGCATGCATGAGAAGATGTATGGTTGATAGACTCGAGTTCCTCTTTCGACATGATCTCTGATAGAGATTGATTTTTGACATATGAAGAGTACAATGGTGGGAAGGCATATCTAGGTGACGACTCTCATCTAAATATTGTAGTCCATGGAAGAGTTAAAATCACATTCCTTGATGGTAGACTAAAGGAGATTGATGGTCGCATGCATATCCCTAGTTTAGAATGAAACATTATTTTAGTAAGTTGAATGATGTGGGTGTGCAGGTTGTCTTCTTAAACAAAGGATGAAAGGTGAAAAGCACTATGGTGTTGGCTAAGAGTGTTCAAATTGATTGTTTGTACAAGCTAGATGCATGCACTTTTCAATGCAATATTTCTTCTTTTTGGTGCTTTTCAACTAATTTCTCCTAAAACCCTCTAAAGTCTATCCACTTTTTATTCTTAATTATTTTTAGGCTAGTTGCCAATGAACAAAGTTTAACCTGTAAGGCTAATACCTTATGCACTTTTGGTCCTGCAAACTAAGGTGGGGTAGCCTTATTACAATACTACTTGATCCTGTTGTGACCAAATCACACATCGTCCTATTGCAAATGGGGACCCCCACTTTTTTAGCATAATTCTTGCAGAATAGGTGTCTTAGTTTAGTATAGTTTAAAGTTTGTGTCTTTTAAAATTAAAAAATACAAAAAAATTAAAAAACTATAAAATACAAAAAAAATTCAAAATTTTGAAAATTTGAAAATTTGATTAAGGCATAGAAACGCATGCATCGTGCGTCACCGTTGTGCGTTGCGTCGCATATCACCGCAACGCGTTGCCGTTGCATATCACCATGGTGCATTGCCTTCATGCATCGTCGTCGCGCGTTGTCGTCGCACATCGCCGCACGTCACATTACACTCACTATGCTTAATCGTCACGCATTACCTTTGTGCATCACTATCATGCGCTCGTCACGTGTTGCTCTCGCACATATCATGAATTTTTACTTACATCACACAAAGCCTTTGTGCTTACACGATAGCGTTGTGCTTGTCGTACCTCGCGCGCGTCACGCATTGAAAAATTAATCAACAAAGTTGTTGCTCGACGAATATCAAACGAAGAACAAATAATGAAGAGGAAACGTCAGGCGATGAGATCGCGAAACCAAGGCGAAGGAGATAAAACGATAGCAATCCTAATTCACCTTCATCCATTAGCGATCTGTGCGATATTAATTTTGGTTGAATGAATTCAACAACTTCGATTTTGTTTGTGTTTTGATCAATTTGAGTTTGAAGTCACACAAAAATCTTATGGAAGGACAGCGAACGAACTCTTGAAGTCAACAATGCAACTTTGCCATCAAGTGCACACAATTGATCAGCGATCTCATCCGAAAACGGTTAGAAGACGGCGACTCACATTTGGCTCTAACTGAAGTCAGAATTATAATATCAAATTTGTCTTCATGAGCATAGGAAGCGATTGCACCTCCTTTCAAACTTCTGGTTAGCAATTCAGCGAATTAATTTGAGAGTGGTGACACTGCAGTGTTAAGATTGGTTATTCGAGTATCAAGATTGATCTTATAACAAAGTCAGTAGGCTCATTGATCAACTCACAGGATGCCACACAAGGAAAATGATTATCATTAATGTGACTTCATTTCGAAGTGATCGATTGGTGCAAGCATCGAATTGAAGGAAGGGTTATCAAATTGACATCAGCAACCCGATAAAGGTTGTGAGCTAGCATCAAGGACATATTCAATTTTGAGGTCATTTAACAAAATACAAAAATCAGCTTACTTTGATGCAAGATCGCAATGTGTAGCATAGGGCTTATTTTGTCATTTTTTATAAACTATGCTTATGCTTATGACTGATCCAAATTCTTATATCTTTCTTTCACAAGGTGTTGTCTTAGGATTGTTACGTGATCTTGGTCAATATAGCCTTCTCGATTATTATTATTTCAGAGCTCTTTTTAGAGCAAATTATTATTAGGAGTGATCAAGCGGTAGGAGTATAAAATAGGTTTTTTATGATCAAATACCATTATGTGGTGCTAACTTGGTCAAATATCGCAGGTGCATAATGGTTGGATCGCGACAAGCGCATGTATCAAGAAGGACATGAAGAGCGTCATCGTCGAGTCAAGGATTACATCGCATTGGAGCGATGTAGGCGACACCAATCTTGGACGCGTTAACACAAAGAAATTTCAAACCCCGCTGTACACCACCAGACCAACAGGATGTGCAAGAGCGGTGATGGATAGTGGCATCGTCAAAGCAGACAAATTCCCTTTCACAATGCAATGCAACGAACTCATTGTTGAAGGCGCGAGACGCTATGATCCAAATATACACAAGCCATGATAGCACGAAAGCGGTTTACAACAATGATGATCCAGATAAATGTCGTGGATAGTCAACAGGTATTGGTTACCGAAGAGCAAGACGATCTCTCATCAGGAAGGACATCGCACTACAAGTCTCTACGAAGCAGTTGATGGGGTCGTCATGTCACAAGCTCATATAAGGCAAGAACAGGAGTCACTCCAAGTGCGATGTGTACCTCAAGGCATCCTAGACAAAGACACAATTTGTCTAAGGTAGTGACACTATCCATCCTAGGCAAAGAACACACAAAGAGAAGTAGGAACGATGCACTTCAAGGCGTGATGAGGTTCAAGCATAGGCGACGACAAGGTCTAATGCAAGCAATCAATGTGATGAGCAACTGTCAACATCACGCACTCAAGAAGAATTTTTACAATCTTGGATTTCCGAAGGATTTCCTTCGAAAATCCAAGAATCATTGCCAGTATAGCCAAATCAATGCAATTGATCGCGAATGCAGGTGATAGCGACAAGGAATGTTTCAGAAGAGTTAATCAAAGTTAGAAGATCGACATGAGCAAAGTCATCGTCACATCAAGTGCTCGCACATGTTGAGTATCAAGAGATACGCCACATTCAATTGCACACTTGCGATGAGTTACGAAGATCAAACAAGCTAAGGTGGCACCCAGTAATCATTTAACCAATCATTATTTAATGAGAGGGCATCCAGATTCAATGAACCTAAGCTCATTCATCAAAAGGAGATAACTACTGCAAAGGGACAAAGTTCGATGTACCTACCACCATCACCTATTGCTTGAATTTTCTAAGGACATGTGTCTTATCATATGTAATTGTATCATTGGTCAAGCATTTAATGCTTTGCAATGGGTTCAACAAACCCTAATTAGGGTTTCTATCTTGTAATCTTGGCCATTGATCTCAAATTGATCTGAGTTGTGGAATTATAATGAGAGCACTATAAAAGGCCTCACATCTTCATTTGTAAGGTTGATAGTCAATAGTCAATAGTCAATAGTTAAAGAATAGAGAATAGTGTAGCAAATAGCAATTAGAGTAGATTAGGAGAAGGCAAAGATTGTTGCCAAGATATTGTTGTAAAAGACGTGTAAACTTCATTGAAGAAATGGTGAATTATATGTGTTGATTCAACAATTTGCATGGTCTCTATACTTCTCAATTTGATTTCAAGTTATTTAGATGAATGGAAGAAATTTGTATGATCAATGATGAAATTTGCAAATCCATACTACTAACACCTTGCCGATGTAATGTGCCTTGCATAGTCAACTGGAATCACTCAACTTAAACTTAACTTCAATTATTGTTTCTTCATTGAAATGCATCAACTTGATGGTGTCTATGCTTCTAGCAGTGATTTGAACATCATACAGCTTTCCTTAGAAGAACACACTAGCCTTGTGGATATGTTCGATGCATGTAGAAGCAATACTTAGTTAGACTTTCATCAAAGATTATCCATTGTTCCTACATTCCTAGAGATAGATAAGTCTTCTCAACCCTTTTCCTTTTTTTCCTTTTTTCCTTTTTTTTAAATCAAATCAAGTGAAATCCCATGTTCCAGCATCATTCGATCATTCAAGCATTCAAGTATTCAAGCATTCAACGTGAGTACCCTCCTAGGTACAGCAAATCACATAAATATCATTGAAGCTATCCAACAAGTTAAGACCTAACATAAAAAAAACTTTGAAGTCATCTCAAATGATCCTTCACAGACCTTCAGAATTTGAGTCTTTACTCAAGAGAGGATAAAGTATTCAATACTTTATTATGTGTTCGATAATGCATCAAAACACCATCAATAGATCCTAACACTTAAAATGGTATGGGATTAGCAAAAATATTCTCTATAATTTAACCAAGAATTTATGACACAACCCATGTTTGTCTAGGTTCTTGAATTATTAACCTAGGTCAGTGCAAGAAGTTGAGTCCACTTTTTGGCCAAAAAGTGGAAGTGTTTTCCTTGATTTTCAGATTTTGTCTCATTTGAGCTTAAATTTTGAAACACTTGGAGATTGAATCTTGGAAAAAGTTATTAATATAAAAGATAGCCCTCTGAGTCTAGTTTTCAAAATGTAATTTATTTTAATACCCACATAATAAAAAATAACTTTTTGAATGGAGTTCTTAAAACTATGTTTTAAAAATAATTGTTTCAGGACCATACCATGCATGTGTACGACCCACACTTTTTGACACAATTAAAATTATTTTTTCAAACTGTTTTGGGAAATGGTTTGTAACACATTGAAGATTGATGAGCATATTTTTCTCTATTTTTTTTTAAATATTTTTTTTTAATTAATTTTTTAATGATTGTAATTATCTTTTTAAAAATTTGACATGTACGACCCACATAATTTGACGTCAACTTAACCTTTTTTTATTTTTATTTTTTAAATAGAAAATAATTTTGTGTAGATTGATGACATATAATTCTTTTTCAAAATTCATTAAAATAAAAAAGTTATTAAATTAACAAAATTAGTTAATATTTCAAGTTTATGGACCTAATTTAGTATAAATTAAATGAAAAATAGTTAAAATAAGCAATTTTTAAATAAATTTACATATTTAGAATTTAGACAGGATAATTTAAAATGGATTTTAATTTCGCATAAAAATTCTCTAATTAGAGGCATGTAAACTATTTCAGAAGTTCATATTTGTGCTTTCGTTCATGGAGATTTGAATTTGTAGGTCCATGTCTTAGGTGTGGTCATCCCAGCCTTATCCCAGACCTAATCCCGAGGCAAGTGGCAAGTTCTGAAATCAACTTCCATAGAACGGGCCCCCATTTTCAAAAGGGGGCTTATTCCTTTTTTTAACCGTTGGTTTTAGGAACAAAACGGGGGCCCGTTCCTAAATTACTGTTACAGTCAAAAAAAGGACAGATTGCATCAATTTACTAGATTATCATTGCAATCCATACTGATAAACATTTTTTATAGAATTTGGCACTACATTTTTATTTTTTTTACACAAATTTTAGAAGATCTCGATAAAAAGAAATAATATTTTTTGAAGAGGAGTTTGTAAAGATGGGTTCTAAGCAATGTCAAAAGAAACAAAGGAAGACAATGATAGCAGATGAAATTCAAGAAAAAAGAGAGAAAGAGGCAAAATGCCAAAGAGATCGAAGATCCCAACAACGACAATTGAATAACACTAAAGCATCTAGTTCAGTACCCATTGTAGATGAGACCATTGAAGAGATCATGATGGACGCAAGAAATGTAGAACCAAACACGGGTATGACTATTGATGCAAATGTTCATGTGGATGTGAATCTTGGTATGTTTTTAAATCCCCAAGACTATGATGCCAATCAAATTATTGATTTAAATGAAGCTAGTTATAAATTTTATACACCAATACGAAAAGAAATAAATTGAAAATATTACACCACCCTCTCTAAAAGAAAATGAATGTAATTTATTTACTATTGATAGAAATGTGCTAGATAATCTTAATGGGTTAGTTTCTTGGAAACAAATCAGAACATGTGCGAATAGATTATATAAACAATTTTTTTATAATAAAAAGTTAGGATTCCAATGTCAATTAATGTTACAATTAATAAAAATGTTAAAAATGTGTAAAGTTGTGAAAAAAAATAGGTATTTATGCAAAAACCAAAAGGAAAGGATGAATCATATAAGCAAGTTGTATCTACTATTGTCAATGCCATCGATTCTATTGGAAAAATAAGTCGATCTAAAGATAAGAATGTGGCACGTAGAGTTATAACAACTGTTATAGTTGACAAAAAAAATGTTAGTAAAAGAATGTTAAGTGATATAAGTGGCTATTTAAACTTACATTGTAGAACCTTCTCAAGAGCAACCAAAAGAAGAGACACAACTGAAATTGATCCACTAAACCATTGTTGGAGTTTTAGTGGTAGACTTCAAAGGTCGGACATGAAATTAAATGATGAAACTAAATAATTAATCGCAAAATTTTGGCATGATAACACTAGACTTTCATCAAATGCTAGAGATGTTTTAAAGTTAAGGGTGGGATTAAAAATTCGTGATCCTCATCCAAAACATCTTCTTGACATGACTCAAACTGAATTCTTTAAAAAATTTAGTGATGAATCTGTGTTAATTAATTTATGAATTAGTCAAAGATCATTTGAAAAATGCAAACCCTGGTATGTTAAAATCAATAAACAAAGAATATCTTGTTGTTGTAAAAATCATGTTCAGTTTTGTTGCTACTATTTCGATATATACGTTGTATGTTGCATGGTAATGATCTTGTGCGGGATTGTGGTGTTTATGTTCCACCTAAAACTATAAAAGATTTTATAGCAAGTTTATTTTGTAAACCACCTAATGATCAATTATTTATTTCCAGTTCATGCATTATAGCCTTTGCAATTTATGTGGGAATTATTCTTTGATAGGTAAATGTTTGCATGAACATGTTTCATCTGAGTTTGGACAAAAAACGGTTGATGTTAGGAGATTTAAAAATATAGAATACCCTTTAAAGGATGGAAAGATGGGGAAACATTTAGAATTGATTATAGAACAGAATAGTGTGAATGCATTTATCAATGAGTTTAAAAGTCATATTGTTCCAAAATATGTGAAACATTCCCAATGGCTTGATGGACAGTTTCGCATATGCAAGAACACATTTCCAGTTGGAACAATAGTATCAGTTTTGGATTTTGCAGAAAATTATACTCTAAAACCACAAGAGGAAACTCAATCACAATACTACAACTCAGTGCAAGTGGCCATATTTGTGCACATTATATATAGACATGACAATGATAGTACAGAAGATAACAGAAAAATATTGAGGGAGTATCATTTCTATGTTAGTGATAATCGATTACACTCGTCAGAATTTGTTTAGCATTGATTCGAGGTATTTCATGATAATCTTAAGGAAAGAGAAATTGACATGAAACAACATATGATATGGTCAGATAACTACACTAGACAATTAAAAAATGCAAGAATGTTTTATTGGCTATGTAGAGTTCACAAGAAAACCAATGTCCAACATTTATGGAGTTTTTTTTAAGTAGGACATGGTAAGGAGGAACACAATGGAGCTGGTGCCTATGTAAAAAGATCTCTTTCTAGAGAAAAATTGAAATTTAAGGATGCAGTGAAATTAAGAGATGCTCATGCAGTTTTAGATTGGTGCAATTCAAAGTTGTCAAAAGGATCAACTGAGAACTCTGCAATTTGATGTTTCTTCTAGTTGGTAGAGGAAGATAGTATTCCTATTCAGCATGATTGTAATACCATAATTGGATCAGCTAAATGGCATTCGTTTAAAGTTCTAATTTAAACACATGGACTATATTCACAAGGGAGCTTGCTTGCTTTTGTCAGTTTTGTGTTTCGGGAGATTGGGAATTTTTTGAGAGTAAAGAATGGGTTAAAGAATAGAAACAAAGATAATTGACACCCATAGATGCAAATGATCTGCATGAAAGAACTGATGAAGATATGGATCAGATGTTTGCATCAAATGACTATCGTCGCATTTCAGATCTTATACAAGGTAAAATTGTTTTTTAAATTTGTTTTGATTTATTAAATAGTACATATATGAAATCTTACAGTGTATATTTTTGTTTTTTATATCTCATTAAATATTAAAATAAAATTGTTGTGTGCACAGGACATGTCTATATTGTTGTTGCACCAGAGGATAATGAAGAGGGGATAGAGTATAGGTTGGCTCGATGTGTAGAGACAAAACATAAGCTAACCACTCCTCAAGTAGATGATGATGGTTATGACTATCCAATAGGATCTGTGGTTGTTGTTGGCACCTGGCTATGCAAATATCTAACAAAAAAGAATGGATTGCCCACGTTTGAAGATTATGAATTAGAGAAGAAGATTATACATTACTCACATTTGGTAGTGGCAACTAATATAAAATTGGATAGATATCATGGCAGACTTGCTAATAAACAATTATGGACTCTCTCTATGGAAGAGCACAAGACAATTATAAATGCTTTGCAAAAGAGAGAGGATGCAGATGGTATAACAGAATGAATATATACAAATAAGTTATAATTTGAACCCTTAATCCACCTCCCTTTTAAAAGTTGTGATGTATATTTTATATAGCATTTTAAATCATGCATCCTAATTATAAAATCTAATCTAGTAATTTTGTTTCAAGTCTACCACAAGTAGAAGGCATCAATGAAAACCAAGTTATCTGTGCATACTTTATGTTTCATTTTGAATAATTACAAGTTATTTAGTTTTGTACCCTTAAGGAAACTCCCTTTGAAGAGTCATGATGTATGATTTATGTTGTATTTTAAATTGAATGCATCCTCATTATAAAAACT
This sequence comes from Cryptomeria japonica, assembly GCF_030272615.1. Lineage (NCBI taxonomy): Eukaryota > Viridiplantae > Streptophyta > Pinopsida > Cupressales > Cupressaceae > Cryptomeria > Cryptomeria japonica. The sequence continues at coordinate 4,362,046 of NC_081408.1, read as the reverse complement.
AATCATATGTATATATTTTTTTTCAGGTCTCTCACAATGACTACTATTGTTTGTGCATACTTTATGTTGTATTTTGAGAGATATATCCTTATTATTATAATTTAAATAGACTATTTTTTATTTTATTTCAGGTCTTCCACATGTACATGGAATTAATGAATACTATTATTTGTGCTTTTACAAATATGTTCAAGGTTAAATTTTTAAACTTTACTTGAGTAAAGTAATATTTTTGCACTTGAATGTTGATTTATGATTGTGCATTTAATACAATATGCTTTTTTTTGTAGGTCCCTTAGGAGATGAAGTCAAAGATTTTAGACAGGTTTGCTAGATTACACTTTGTGTAATATACATAAATGAGAGACTATTGGTCAAATTTATGAATGAGATAATTATGTTTTAATCAAGTTCTATTCAATATATTATATATTCTATGGGGTAAATTTAATTTCATACATAGTACACTAGTTCTACTTGTTGGACCCCACCATACCACCTACTTTGTTCCTTACATTTTGCTCTTATCATCATTGTTATTGAAATGGTAATTATATATTTAAACATATATTTTGATACTTTTCTCTTAAATCATCATTATTATTGTAATGGTAATTATATATTTGATTATATATTTTGCGTATTGTTGGTAAACAGATTTGTCACTGTGAATTCTCCTTTAAAATTGACCCTGTTTGCCTGAAGAGAAGTGACAACCATTCCAACAGTTGGAGAGATTGTGGTGAAGCCACAATCTTCCTCTGTGTTTGAGAGGGGAAACTCCCTCGTATGATGGGGGTATTTGATATTTTTGTGTACTTTTAACCTGAAAGTACATAAAGGAGAAAACATAGAACTAAAGAAATATAAAGAATAGAAACCCCATTAATAGACATACTAATACCAATTGAGATTTTACAATAGATAACGATTCCAAAGGGGATAAAGTTTTAGACATGCTCTGATGAATAAAGAAGGACGACAAACCTCAACATACGAAGAAATAGGTTGTACTAACACATACAATTCAAGATACCAAGAAATGATGTGCTTAATCAATTGCATTGGTTACTAATGATTTGCATGATTACATAAAGGGATCATTGATTCAACATACGGTAAATTAGAAAATAACAACATAAGAGTGCATTTAGAATATACAAACTGAAATGCATTCTTGATTATTCTTTTGAAAATGTACAAGTCCAAAAGCCCTTAAATGTGAAGTGTCAAACCAAAAATCATTACAATTTTCACCCTCCATTTCTCCAGAGTTTCTCTCTTTTGAAAAATCCCCCCCCCTATTACTATGCCAAAGCCTTGAATATATAGGCTTTTAGAAGGAATAACTACTTTGTAACCAACTACCCTAACTACTTTATGTAACCACTTACAATAACCACTTAAGATAACTATCATAAGCAAACACTTAGGATAACCACCTTGCATAATCACTTAGCATAACTTTCTTAAAATAATTACCCAAGTGATCACTTGTAATAACTACCCTTTTTAAGACAAGTTAGGATTTACCTAACTTTTACAAGAGTGAAGTTCAAATTTTGACTTGTCGTTACAATAAGTAACATAGGTCACTTTTACACTTTTGATTACAATGAAAAACCATGTCATCAGCTATGCAAGTTACATATCCTATCTTCATCTTCATCTGCTCCATTCGTCTTTGTAATCATTTCACGATCTAGCCATTAGAGAACACAAAACACATATCTTTCTATCTTCAAGGAATTCAGATCTAATTGTACATGTTAAGCATTCTTTACATGAGGAATTCTTCCACCTGATTCTTGATGTGGGATATCATTTCAATTCATCGAATTTCTATAGATCCAATTCAAATGATATTTTGAAGTGTAATCTGCAATCCATATTCTACCATGTACCCTATAGGAACCAAATAAGAAAACCCCACATGTTAGCTCAATAAAATTTATCAACTTTGAACCAAACCTATGTCAATCAAAAATATTTCAGATGCAATAATGGCATTCAACATAACTCTTGGTCTAATAATTTTGATCCATTTCAATAGTTCCTCCTCCTCTTGACACAGTGCAAATACTCAAATGTTTCTTATCTTCAAATCCATCCTTTCCCATTGAACCGATTAGCACTTTTGTTCAATTGCGTTCCTTGAAATGACATCTTTAAATGAGGCTTACTTAATATTTTGATGCATGATATGACATCTCTTTTGAGGTGCTTTAACAAACATTCCATGAGGTGACATCGCTTCGAGGCAGTCCGTTAAATTATCTGTGTGCCTTGTCAGTGGTTCTGCATTTTGCATATCATCTATCAAAGAAGATGCTTGAACGTTTATAGGGCCTTTACAATGAATTCATTTTCTATGAATCTTGCAATCATCTTGTTTCATGAGAGCACATTCCTTCAAGGTTTTCTGTTAGACAAATAATGTGTGTCTGCACTTCCACTTTACATGCATATCGGCCAGGGCAATCACAACTATAACATTTGATGAAAGTTCCTTTATACCAGTTTCTTTAATGGACGTCCATAACCTGTTCAAGAGAATCCATTCTGTGCAGGTAGGGAGGATGGCGGTCAAGGTCACAGCTTTCAACTTCTATGTCTGTCAATTGCTTTGCTCAAAAGTCTCTAAAACATTTTCAACACATTCATTTTGCGCCTATCCTGCAATCATCCATTTGATTTCTCGAGGTGATAGTTTTGGAGGCATTATGTCATATATTTACGAGAAGAGTCAATACATTCATATTTTGCATGCATGTATCCAAAACCGATTTGAGAACTTTCCATTTTGTGCTAGCAGATAGAATGTTGGCAAAGGTTGCTGCATGGTGGTTTTACGTTTGTGACTTATCTACGCTTCCACATTTTCCATTCATGTTGAATCTAGCAATTTAAACTCTAATATCTGAAAAAAACCCTCCATCCATTATGCTTTGATGAGTGCTTATGACCTATTCCAAAGCTCAGGTTTTAGCACAAGCAGGAAGGATGCTAGCAAAGGATGTGGAATTTAGCTTTACACTCGCTGCTTGCATTTTCTCGGGGGCTTCTACAAACTTGTTTGACAAATGAATTTTGTACATAACTTGCAAACTTTGTATTCCAGGAGAAGACATGTCTCTTTAATGCATTATATTAGGCATCTCATGTGCCATGAAGGTTATCCATTTTATTTGAATACTAAGATCATAGTGTACCATGAGACGAATTTGTTTTGAGACATGTTGTCAAACATTTCAAATGCCTTGCTATTTCTTCGAGAGCATTTCCAACTATAATATCTAACTGAAATTTCCCACCATTATGCTTCAGTAGATGTCCATAACTTTTTTCAAAACTCCCATATTATTGTTGGCGTGGAGGATGTTGGCATGGATCGTGACTGAAAATTCTACCAACTTCTAAGCATTGTTGATACAGATAGAAAAGATGGTGGTCATGCACCTCGAGTTTATAACTATCTAGTTACATGTGCTTGAAATCTTTCTGAAGCCTTTTCAACAAAACCATTTTATTGTATATCATGTTGGCCAAAGTATTTCCAACAATATTATCTTTATGCTTTGATGAAGTAGTTATTTGCGAGTGGTTATAATAAATACCTCCCTCTTGGTCTTTGAATACAAACCCAAACTCCTTCGGCATTTTGCGCAAGATGACCAACTTGTGTTTGTTGTCAACGTTGTCGATAACATTAAGGTTGGAGTATATCGAGATTTTCAACAATTTGAGCAACACACCGACAATAAATCATTGTTTTTGTATAGCCACCTGACTTGCCAATGCTTTTACATTGTCATCTCCATCGGTGATTTGTGAAAGTGCCGCAACTAGCCGATGCCAAACATATTACTTATCTCTCTATTGGTCTCTGCAATGTATTTTTAACCAATCTAAAGGTGTGGATAACCGTTTCACTGAACAGGTGGCTTTTATTTTTCATGGCTTGTGTAAACTGACTTACCAACCATACTAAATCGCCAATAAACTTAAGCTTTTACTTGTTTGGCCTTTCAATAAGCCTATATAAATTAGCGAAATGGCTAACCCTCTTTATATTTTCTTCTTGGCATTTTGGAATATTTCAGCATATTGGACTTCTTTAATGGTTGTGCAAAGTGGCCAATCAATACACTTCCTTAAATCATTTTGAATAACTTCCTAACCACCTACCAAATCAGCAACCTTACCTTTGACAAAGTTTTATTCACCAAAGGATTACATCATGAAAAAGGCTAGCAATTTTTTAGATCCATGAGGTTGACATCCCCTTAAACAATATGTATGAGCCTCAAAATGATAAGCTACACATACTTCCTCAAATAGTACAATTTTGACATGTTATAGGTTACAACAAATGACAACACTAGGCTAGCATGTATCTATATGATGATTAATACATTTTAATTTAGTTTAAAATATGTTATAATTATAAATTACGTTTTGATACTTTGGTCTTATCATCATTGTTAGTTCACGATGTACACCTTTATTTTATCTAATCATAAGTTATTTAAATAAAATTTCATAAATAAAATTTCAAGTCCACATAATCCATATAAAGCTATTTAAGCACAAGTTCCATAAATAAAATTTTAAGTCCACATAATCCATATAATATCTAATCCATATATATCTGGATGGTAACATGATGAACTCCACACAATATCTAATGTGCATATATATATGTAGTCCAAAAAATATATATGATCTAATCTTATTATGCAACTATCCATATATATAAAGTATGTGCACATCCAAAAGAATATATATAATGTTAAAAAATAAGTACACGTGTAAACAAATGTGTAAAGTCCATAAAAAAGTACATATCATATAAAATAGTGCATGTACATCATATCAGAGCCAAATAAACAGTAAAATATAAGTGTTATCATCAATAACATCTTGTGGTCTCTTCTCCCCGAGATGTGGACCAGATCCACCCATCCCATGTTGTACAAGGAAAAAATAATATTAAAATACTTGATTAACTATTAAAAGATAATCATTTATCAAATACACTTGGAATTCATAAATTAAGTTATAAACTTACCACGGTATGCGTGTGCACATCAACTCCAGTAACTTGTTATGCATGTACTATATGCTCAGGAGTTTTGCCATCCTGTATACAAGATAAGAAACATGATATAACGAACATGAGCACATACACGTGTTTATTCTTTTATTAAATAAAAATGAACATTTATAATTTGACTAAATAATCATATATTAAAATATCACGTACATAAGGTTGTTGATCTCCTCTAGCAGTATCTTGTGCACCTTAGCGTGTATGTACATTGAAATCAATGCCAAATGTAGTGCTAGCTAAGTCTTGTACAAGGTCAAATTCAAAGCGTCCAATTAAATGTCAAATTAAGAGTCAAAATAAGGTCAAATTAAGTATTACATATTAAGACCTCAAAGGATGTCAATGTGCATTCAAATTGGCTCTGATAAAAATGATGAGGATAACCTATCCTGATAGTAGTGCCCACCTGCAAGCATGCATTTAATGAAATCATATTGATTGAACATATATATGTGTATTAAATAATTTAAAGTTAAGTTACAATGTTGTAAGAACATATTTAATTTATGAATTCTAAGATAAATACAATAGATGGTGTCGCAGTTGTCACACCCTCTTCTCGGTGTGATCTAGAGGGTCCCTCATGACCTGAAGCCTGGAGAAAGAAGCATTCAATGTATCAACATAAAAGTTTATATAGTATATGATGATAACATATTAACTTAAAAAGCTAGTACAATGTCTAGATATAAATTGATACTATACCCCAAAAGGTGTGCCAAGCTATGTAGGAGTAGATGCAATATTGACTCGAACATTTGGTGTAGTTCTTATCTACATAAACCAAATTTATTTAATGAAGTATTAGATTGTATAAAAAAAAAACATGCACTTAATTTATACCTATATTTAATGAAGTATTAGATTGACATGTACATGTATATATATATATATATATATATACCAGCTCAAGATGATCATCAGAGCAAAGAAAATCCATATATGATGTCATCATAGTATCATCTATTGCATCATTCTCAGCTGCAACTGAAGCGGATCCTGGATCAGTAGTAGGACCTACACACATCTGATGACAGCTCGTATACATATGTGGCATCGATCGAGGAGCAGATGCCATGTGTGCAACTTGCTCACTCAGGTTACGGTGGGGGATTCTCACCTAACAATTCATCTAAGTCAAAAATATTCATCATAACAAAGAGCTCCTACATATATAAAGATATACATAAATTATGTTGGCATTATGAATGAATTGATTATGTGTTGCATTGATGTTTTGTCATTGATGTTAGCACTAGTTGCTATGATTGGTTACCAGCAGACAGGTTTTGGTTACTGATAGAAGATCTAGTGTTACCGGCAGATGAGACTATCTGTTGGACACTTTTGACATGTTTTGATCTATGGGATATGTTTGATTTCATGTGGTACGTGCTCCTAGAGCATGTCTCGGTCAGTTGGTATGGACTTGGTAATCGAATGTTGTTACACACTCTGGTAAACCCTTACCGACATTGATTCAAGGCTTTACCGGCAGAGCTTTCAGTGAGGAATCTTGATAGTATGCATAAGTGGTATTGGTTCAGGTTTTAGATGGCTTTCAAGATGCTGAAGATCATGCTTCAACTGTTTGAAGACATTGCTTTGACGTGGTGGACTCAAAATAGGTCTGGTACATATCTAGGTTATGGACCGGTATCATGCTAACATGTACTCTACACATTATCGGGATATTTTGGGATGTTCTATGGATTTGTTATTATTGTTTTGGTCTTAAGCTGACATGGCATATTATTGTAATATGGATTTATATTGTAAAATCTTTTAGGTGGCCGACCTAATTGGTAATGGCCTTAGAGTTTGTATAAATAAAAGGAAGAAACTCTTTGTAGAGTATCATGGTTGTGGAAAAGGCACAGTACATTCGGGGCTAATTTTCAATGGCCAATCATCGGAATTGCGACTATATTTCATCATACTATCAACAAATAAAGTCGTCAAAAATTCATCGTCAGACTTTTCGATGATGCCTTTGTACGTCGGAATTACGACAACACCGTGAACTCTACCAACAGTGGCCATAATCGCCTTTCCAGTTAAAAATACTGTCGGACATAAAGCATCCTCGTCGAAGGTTTGTTTAGTTTTCATCGGAATGTCGACAAACGCATGAAAATTTGCCCTGATGAGAATGTTGTCGGTCCGACGGTTTGGTCATTGGTCCACTAATATGCATCGACGACTGTCCGACAAGGAAGTGTCGTTGGACATACAGCATCATTGTCGGATGTTTGTTTAGTTGGCGTCAGAATTGCAATGATAGCCAAAAACTTTGCACCAATGAGAATGTCAAGTTGGTCTGACGATTTCATTATCGGTGAAAAGTTTGGTTCCCATCGTAATTCCGACGAATATTTATTTAAAAAAATATAAAAAATACCTGGAACAATCATTGCCAACATTATGTGCTCCCTCTTTATTGGCATCCATGGAGGAATGTTATTGTTGATAACAAAAACAGGCCACACTGAGTAAACAGATCTCATCTCTCCAAATGGATTGACACTGTTTGCTACCAATGAAAGCTTGAGATTACGAGGTTCTTCTTTAAAGTGTGGCCACTTTTCCTCTATATCCATAAATGTTGAACCATCTGCAGGCATTCGAATAATGTCATCTCGGCTTCTATTGCGTGCATAAATAGTCATAAATAATGTTTCTTCTAGAGTCATAAATAGTCATCTCGAATAATGTTTCTTCTATAATCATAAATAGCTCCTCTATCAAACTGCCAAGGTCTTCCCAACAAGACATGACAAGCACTCATAGACAAGACATCACACAAGACCTCATCCCTAAAAGGACCAATATTAAAACTCACCAAACACTACTATTTCACCTCCAACCTCTGATCATCTTGTAACCAACTTACCTTGTAATGACAAGGATGCTCAAGCCTCTTCAATCAAAGTTTCTCTACCATCTCCTCGGATACCAAATTATTAGTACTCCCTCTATCCACAATAACCTTGCAACACTTACCACCTGATTTGTACACAGTCTGGAAAAGACTCCCCCTCTCAGTAGATTCGGTATCTTCACTGCTCTACTCCACCGAGACTCTTCTAAACATCAGGGCCATGCACACTCAATTCTGGTAACTCCTCCTTCCGGTTCCTCATTTGCAACACAATTTATTTCCATTCTCTACTTACATTCATAAACCCATGTCCAATCTCCACACTTGTAACAACTGCTGGAAAATTCTCTATTGCTACCACCTCTACCTTTTCTCTGATCTGGTTTTTTACTCGACTTGGGTTTTGATTCATCTTCCAAAACTAGTTTCTCTATACTTTCACTCATCTGTCTTTTATATTTATCCTTTCCTCTAGGGTTATTCTGTTGTCTTCTTCTCACCTTCTCCTCAGCCTTCAAAGCATACTGATAGGCTTCTTCAACTGTAGAAATCCTCAACATACTCATCTCATCCTGAATGTTAAATGCAAGTCCATTTATATACTTCACCAACTTTTCTCTATCCATCTCTCTATGTCAAGATCTTATCATCACCTTGTAGAATTCCTTGCTATAATCTTTCACACTCATGTTTCTCTTCTTCAGGTTCTGCAACTTCTTGAACAATTCTAACTCATAGTCTCCCGATATGAACTTAGCCTTCAATCTTGCAACCATCTCTCTCCACCGAGTGATCTTCAATTCACCATTCTCTTCTTTGTCTCTCTGCAGTTGTTTCCACCACAAGGCAGCATGCCCCTTCAACTTAGTTTGTGCCAACTAGACTCTCTGCAGGTCTTTAATATCCTTGAACTCAAAGTAGTCTTCCAACTCTCTGATCCAATCAATCAGATCCTCAAGGTTCAACGTTCTGAAAAAGGTTAAAACCTCCACTTTATGAGCTTTACTTGCTTGTGCCACTGCTCTCAGGAATCTTTCCTCTTTTTCATCTTCCAGTCTCTCAGCTTCCTCTGCCTCAAGCTCTTCATCGACTTCTTCATACTTATCCTCAGATTCCTCTGCAAACCAGCAAATGCATTCTGAATCTCATTCCTCATCTCATTCTTGAAATCCTACATCATCTTCTCCACCCACCGGGGATTCATCCTTCTAGGCAACATCTCCTCCTCTGCTCCGGTGAACTGCCTCAACTCAACGATCTGACTAAAGGTTTCAGTTGCCTCTCCTCGGTGATCTACCAAATCGACCTGCAGCCTGCCTCCAATCAGCGATCTGTCCACCCAAAGGAATACCTCAAGGTTCGCAAGCTCCATCAATAGGTTCACAACCAACTCTGATACCATTTGATGCAGCCATGACAGGTGGATCCTCAAAGAGAACTGATCAGCTCATGTAGCAAGGGTAACACCATAGAAGCAATAGGAAAACATAGCAAGAATACAAATTCATATCATACTATCATCATAGAACCTCCAATAATCAACCGGTTATCAACATGCATTCATCACAGAACATTCAATATCAACTGGTTACATGTCGGCTAACATGTCAGATTACAACCCTACCGAGACTCTCAGAGTCATCTGAATTGTTGATTTCCTAACCATCGATTGCCTTACAAATGATTACATAATAACCATATATATACCCTTTGGAATATATCTAGGTTGGCCACAAAAGATTACATTCACCTATGCAGGAAAATGAAACATGTAAATAGGTCGGCCCTAAAAATGAAAGAAATTCCTCTGGAAAAATAATAACCGAAAAGTTCAAATTAATAGGAAGGTCGACCACACACAAAAGAACATCAGACAAGATCCCAAATAGATCGGCGCGGTAAGAAACCACTCCGTAAATAAAGGAAAACTAACCGGTAAGCTCAAGAATTGTCCTGGAACCTAGAAATAGTCAAAACCGGGAACGATAACTAGCCGGAAAAGAATCCAAACAAGCTGAGAATATGGAATTAAGCACATGAACTAGCCTGCAAACCAAAAATATGATCTGCAATGAAAAGTAAGCAACTAACGGTACCTACCGGCAGGAACACAAAAAACTGCAAACAAAACTGAACAAGAACTAAACTAAACTAAAAGGAAATATTTTTGGTTGATGCAAGATTGCTCATAGACTGGGGATGCTCCTACATCATTTAAGTTGAGAACATAGGAACTCAACAATATGGGATATGAAAATTATACATATAGGGAGTGATCAAATGACTTGATGGATACATCCATAATTTTGCAACTATGAAGAAGAGAAGATTTTTCCAAGAGCTTTTAATTCTATTCTTTATTATCAATTATGTTTAAATGAGTACTATCGTAGTGTTAAGGGGGTGTTAGTGTATACACTTCAATACAAATTAACATAAAATTTTACTATTTATGTATTTAAGTTGTAAATGAAGGTAGCTCATGTATATCTGTTGTTAATATTATCTTAGTTGTAGTAACTAATGAGTAAAGTAGGGAAGCCTAGTGTTATTGAAGAATTCTCTTATTTCGCTAGATATTTATGTTATTTTTTATTATGTACCATTATTTTATTTATAATTAGATCAATAAAGAGTTGAAGTTACTTTAACTTATATTATTTTAATATTTTTTAATTTATATTTTTTCTATGCCTAAAGTTTTACACATTAGTTAACCAATGAATATGGCATATATTAGTGTGTCTTGTTGATTGCTAGACACCAATCCAATAATTATTGAACATATTAAAATTGTAATTATTATGATAGTAACTTTATAAATTTAGAAGCTACTTAGTTCTTCTTTTGTTTTGTATTACCAATTCTTATCTTTGTTGAAAATGTTTGGTAGAATCATTGGTGGATGTTTGTGAAGCCTTGGAATGTCTAGTATGATTCCTTGAGTTGTATTTTAAAGGTTTTTGATGTCTTATAAAGTATCGTGATAGTGTTAATTAATTAATTTATATAATTATAAGTTAAAATGAGATGAGAAAAAAAATAAACAAATTATAATATGGATATTTTATATGAACTATTAAGTAGTTACTCTCGTCACATAAGATGAAGTTGATGGCTAGGGTGGATCACATTTCCATCAATAGGGGCCTATAATGATTTTTATAACACTTGTATTGAAATGAATTCTAAATTATTTGTTATACTAGAAATTGTAAATACTTACTATGGGTTATGCATAGATTACATAATTAACTAATAGGTTTTTCCCTATGTGAATTTCAAGCCCAAAAAAACCAAGAAAAACCACAAAGAGCTATTTTAAAGCTCTTCTCCTCTTCTCATTTCGATATTATACTTAACAAATGTAGAAATAATAATTTTCTATACTATAATTTTCTTGCATGTAATGTTTATTTATTTTAATTATACTTTGATTATAATTTGCAATATTTCCAACCGCCAAAGCCATGACCAGATACAGTGCAGAGAGTTTAATAACGGATTGAAACAATGTAATTCTTAAAAGGAAATCTTTTTTCATTTAAGAAATCACAATGGATACTGCAAAAGCATGGCCTACTTGATTTCTCCACCATTACAAGAACATAAACGTCGAATTATTAAGTAATATCATGTAATCATAAAGACAGTACCCATTCAGATACATCTGAACATAACATATGCTATATAAAACATAAAAAAGAAGCTATTGCTGGTCTTTTTCTTCTATAACATATAAAACATAGAATAGTAATCAAGCCTGCTTCTACAGGCCTTGTTTCTTTTGTCCAGGAAACTTTTCCTTAATCTTGTCCATCATCCCTCCTCCTTGCTTCTCTTGTTTGCCTTCATGCATCACTTGCCCTTCTTTCTTTTGTCCAGGAAGCTTCTCTTTTATCTTGTCCATCATCCCCCCTCCTTTCTTCTCTCCAATCCCACACTCACCATGCTGCTGCTGCTGCTGCTGCTGTGCCGTCTTTTCGTCTTTGTTTTTCCCAAACAGGCCACGATCCTGCTGCTCTGGTGCATTTGAATCCGCCATTACTATAAACTTCACAAATTCAACAATATGAATCAAAACGAGCTTCACAAGTTTGCAGGTGAAAGTGTTTGATCGAAATGGGTATGTGGGTATGCATATTTATAGGGTTTCAGCAGAGTGTGGACGTTGTTTCCACGTTGCTGCGTCATGTTCAATTGCCACGTTAATATGCTGTCGGTGGCGTAGATATTTTAAATATCTAGATAAAGTTATTATCTTCACAGGTGTCCATATTAAGAGAGTGCAATTTTATATTAAGGTGGGTCATGGGTGGCGAAAGAAAACTCCAGATTTGACGACTTTCTGATGAAACACCCCTTTACGTGTTCATTTATTGTGGGGCATGCATATGGATAAGCGTCATGTATTTTTCATTGTCTTGTCCTTCTGGATAGTATCTAGAAAGGGTGATTTTGCTAAATGTAATTAGACTGCTGTAAGTTTTGTTTTGATTAATTAATTGATGATAGTAATTATAATAAGATCTTTTAGTTTCAATTTTGATGAAGGACAATTGCGATTTGATATTGGAATTAGATTGAGAATTTTTTAAAATTGTGATCTCTTTGTCGGTAAATAGTCTCAAACTTTGTATTAGATAGATGTGTTTTGTCAAATATCATGTCTATAGGTTTGGATCAAATATGCAATTGTAAATTTATCATCCACATATGAATTTTGACCCTATGCACTATATAATTCTTCTCTTTTGTTCACCTAGACGAGCTTCATGTACTCCACTTCTTTATGAAACCTAAGCACTAACAATATTTAGAACTACCTTGGAAAGGCTGTCATTGTTTCACGAGGAAATATGTTCTCCTAAGTCAGAACCTAGGAATGCATACAAAAGTTTGAAGATAATAAGCAAGGGTCATAGAATGATGTATGTATTTGTCACTATTTCTAGTGCACCAAATCCATGTGTATCACTATTGATTGATCCTTTAATGATCCAAGATGTGAGAGGATTTATAAAATTATAAATGTAAGATGAATGCTAATGATGAGTCCCTTTAAATATCAGCATATACCATTAAACTTTATAAAATTTATATTTAATTGAGTCAAGGCAGTAAACTAAAGGGTGATAGTTGCCCAATTTTGAATTTAGATTTTAGAAATGAAAGGCCCGAGCTCACGAGCACATTAACCTTATGACTATGAAAATCAGTGTTGGTTGTCAAAGAATAGATCCAATTGTTTCATGTTTATATTGAGGAAGGTTATAGATAAATCTAATAATTGTAAGGCTAGGATGAATTTATGCGTGGTTGCACAATAGTGTGCCAATTTGTCGGATAGGACAAAAGAAAGCCCAAAAGGTTTAATTTTTGAAAACACCTTCAAAAGAATATATACCTTCGGGGCGTGTGCACAAAGATGGTGGTCAGAAAAGTGGACACCACCCAAAAAAAAACTTGGAAAAACAGGCAGCGCGTACGCAGTTTTAAAATTTCAAATTCCCACGTACGCGCTTAGATTTGTTCTTCCCGAGCCTAGAAAAGGTAGCGCGTATGCGCTGCTTTTAGGAAAATGAGTGCGTACGCGTTACGCCTAGGAAAATTAGCGCGTATGCGCTGCTTATAAGAAAATGAGCGCGTACGCGATAATAATCCAAATAAAATTGCGTGCGCGGTGCCTAGTAAAAGAAGTTTTAAAAAAAAATTGGGTCTCATTTACCCGTAAAGCGTGTTTTTTACTTTGTTTTTTCCCCATTTTCTAACCTAAACCGTGAATGGGGTGCTAAATTTGTCATCCAAGCTATGGATCAAGGTTAGTCATTGTTTATTTTTGTCTTTCTTTCTGGTTTATGCAATTTGTTTTACATTTTGAATTTAATTTCATTAATTTTGATTAGGTTTTTTCATTTTTTGTTTCAAAAACCAGATTCTTCTAATCCAGAACAAGAACAACCAAATGCACCTCCTGAAAACCCACAAGAACAACCAAATGCACCACCTGAAAACACACAAGAACAACCCCCAATTCCTCCTTTTGACCGCACAGCCAAAACACGGGAAGAATTAATTAATCAGTTAGGACAAAATACATCTAAAATCAATAGACTAATTGTAAAATTGAAAACTTCTGAACTTGACCATCATCAATCCCTTGCCACTAGCCTAGAAAAATTAGCTAGTGGTGTCATAGCTATTTCCACAAAAATTACCAAATGGGGAAGCTTTAGGGATAGGTGTCGTCAAATCTATGCCAATGGGCTATCATACGATGGAGTAAAAAACAAAAATATTTATAAACAACAAATATGTGCCCTTTTTGTTGATCCCAAAACTGGTCAGTCATTACCTCTTAATGCAAAGAGGTTTCCCATACATTGGTGTACCAATGTGCAGATGAAGAATCTTTTTTGGTAGAGGTGGTGGATGGTCTTTGATGATCCACCTTGTAATAATTATGAGGTGCCATTATATTTTTTGAGAAAAATATATTGTGAGTTTGTGCTCAATATGCGCCCAAATTATTTTGACATGAGAGAGCTTCATGGTAGAGGTGGTGGCTCTGCCCAAGATAGACTTGGAGCCTGTAGGTGATTAGCCGCGGAGAGTCACCGCCCCCTAGCACCCAAACCCAAGGTGCATCAGGTTGTCCCATTAGAGTTGAAAGAGTCAATGGAGCTACAGACTCTTCAGGCGGCCACAACATTGACTGGTGCCATCATCCAACATGGGACATCATTAGCACACCCTATTGTATTGGATGATGAGCCATTAGAGGGTGACAGAGAGCCCATCGAGCATATGTGTGTCAGTTGCTCAGGGATATGCTCGGGGATAGATGATGCAACCAATGCAGATGGATACTCATATCATCTATGCACGATTTGTGGTTGTAGATGTCAGGCTCACATGGTTGAGGATGTCGCACTGACAGATGAGTTGATGGACATGGTGTTTGCCCATGAGCCACAGACATAGGTGTGTTGATTTGAATTCATAACATTTTATTTATCAGTCACTTTAATTTTGTAATTACATAAATGAATTTTCATTTATACATCGATTTAAATTGAGACAAATAATATGCGTTTCAGGATGCAGCAGCAGTATCCCATACACCTCCCCCAGTTACCATAGCTACAACTTCGATGCCTGAGGTATAAATTTTGTAACATGTTAAAATAGAATAGTACACTTTGAATTCAAAAAAATACAAGATATACTAACTATCTTTAATGCTTGGTCCAATTTCTGGTTTGTAGGTGTTGACAGGAAACAAAATGTCCCAGATTGATGACATCACGCTCTCAGCAATCAATTTTGGCCTACAAGGCTATACGGTATGATATTTTGTACAACTCTTTTTATGTATTGTTTTGATGGAATATGCAAGTCATTTCATTTTAAATTTTTTAAATTATGTTTAATTTATTATCTGTACTAATATCTCATGTTAATTTTGTGTTTTTAGTGTACCCCCTCTGCATCTAGGGCTCGTCCTAAGAAAAAGAATTCCTCGAAGACGCCAAAACGTGTGAAGAAGGTAATTAAACACATTTTTCGTTGTACAATTGTTTGAAAATGTTTAAATCAAGTATTAGTTGGGGTTTGTAGATTGATTAGTGTTTTTTGTCTATTTTACATGTACAGTGGCCATTAAGCTTTGTGGATATGTTGAATGCACCTGATTCACCCGCGGATCAAGAGAGGGCGGAGGTATGTATCTCTACTTTATTTTCTTGATTTCATGATTATATGCATGCGTACATGTGAACTTGTGATATATTATAATCTTATAATTTTTTCATACAGGAAATATCCATACCTATTTCGTCAGTGGCGAACCCTCCTCCTTGCACTGGAGAAGCATCTCAAGATCCGGTACACTTTTGTTTGATATGTAAAATTAATTGTTTTCAACCTTCAATACTTATCATTATATTAATTGTATTTAATCTTTGTACATTTTTTGTATAAGTAATAGCATCAGTTTCTACATGGATGGTGAGCCATCCTCAGTCCATTGGAGAAGCAACTTAGGCACAGGTACATCATTGTTCTCTATATTATAGCTTTTAAGTGTTTTTGATATATTTATGTTAGTACATTGTATTAATTGTACATTTAATCTACAATAGACTCCTTCGCGGTACGGCCATAACGTGGATCAATTTAAGTATGTCTTCAAGAAAACTCCTAAGAGTGACAAGGAGAGGAGAGCGAAGACATTAGCTCCTGGATCAGCCGATGAGGTAATCTACATTTCAATTGCAAAGGAATTAAAGTTAAATGCATAGTTATGATGTTAATTGTGAACTATTTTCTACAAAAGAATTCTAACTTGGCTTTTGAATTGTGGTTTTGCAGCCATCTACAGAGCTGCGTACTACACCGAAGAGGCTTGATTTTGATGATCCACCAAAAGTTTAGGATCATATAGTGTTAGTTTTGGTCATAGAATGACCAATACATGTAGATATATTCTATGTTTTTATTGTATATCGATTTGGACATGGCATATGCCACATTTTTGTAATACTTGTATTGACTTGGCAGACATGCCTTTTTTATATATATAAATATCGATATTCGATCCAATAAATGTGTAATGAGTTCATTATTTTGTATTCATTGTATTTTTTGGTTGTCCTTTTATAAATTTAAATGAATATTTGCATATGTAATCAACAATATGAATATAAACAACAAAAATATATGATATAAAGCATTGCAATCGTGGAATATGATTTGATAAAATTTCTAAAATGTTGAATTAACCCTACCAAACTCCTTGTATTCAGTTCATTATTGTGTATTCATTGTATTTGGTGGCTGCCCTTTTATAAATTTAAATGAATATTTGCACATGTAATTAACAACATGAATATAAACAACAAAAATCGACAATATGAATATAAACAACAATGTGTTTGGTGCGAGAGCACCCTCACACTCGCAATGGTCAAATTTGACGAACTGTTTCTTCCAATCCACGACACATATGGTCGATCTATTTGATCACGTGGAGTCGCGTGAGGCTCCTCTACAATGGCCTATCTCAGTTTTTGATGACTCGGAGCCATTTTCAATTAGTAGCATTTTTTCACCTGCTCAAAAAATCGTCAGTTGCTTGCAAGGAAAAGTTGCAAGATTGGCTAGAATTGATTTTGTTCCTCGTGTGCACAAACCGACATCGCGAGCACGTCCGGGTGGGCATTTTTATGCTAGGCATGGCCTTATCATGCATCCCAAAGCACCAGAACGTCGAGAGTCATACCCTACCGATGAGATCTCTCAAGTGCCCTGAGTCCAAAAAATTGTCAAAATTTGATGGACAGTTTCTTCCAATCCATGACACATACGATCAATCTGTTTGATCCTGTGGGGTCATGTGAGGCTCCTCTACAATGGCCTATCTTGTTTTTCGATGACTTAGAGCCATTTTCAATTAGTAGCATTTTTTCGCCTGCTCAAAAAACCGTCAGTTGCTTGCAAGGAAAAGTTGCAAGATTGGATAGAATTGATTTTGTTCCTCGTGTGCACAAACCGATGTCGTGAGCACGTCTAGGTGGGCTGGTTTATGCTAGGCATGGCCCTGTCATGCATCCCAAAGCACCAGAACGTCAAGAGTCATACCCTACCGGTGAGATCTCTCAAGTGCCCTGAGTCCAAAAAATTGTCAAAATTTGACGGACGGTTTCTTCCAATCCATGACACATACAGTCGATCTGTTTGATCCTGTGGGGTCATGTGAGGCTTCTCTACAATTTTTTATCTCGATTTTCGATGACTCGGAGCCATTTTCAATTAGTAGCATTTTTTCGCCTACTCAAAAAACCGTCAGTTGCTTGCAAGGAAAAGTTTCAAGATTGGCTAGAATTTATTATGTTCCTCATGTGCACAAACTGAAGTCATGAGCGCATCTGGGTGGGCAGGTTTATGCTAGGCATGGCCCTATCATGCATCCCAAAGCACCAGAACGTCGAGAGTCATACCCTACTGGTGAGATCTCTCAAGTGCCCTGAGTCCAAAAAATTGTCAAAATTTGACGGACGATTTCTTCCAATCCACGACACATACGGTCGATCTATTTGATCTCGTAGGTTCACGTGAGGCTCCTCTATAATGGCCTATCTCAGTTTTCAACGACTTGGAGCCATTTTCAATTAGTAGCATTTTTTCGCCTGCTCAAAAAATCGTCAGTTGCTTGCAAGGAAAAGTTGCAAGATTGGCTAGAATTGATTATGTTCCTTGTGTGCACAAACTGACATCACGAGCGTGTCCAGGTGGGCAGGTTTACGTTAGGCATGGCCCTGTCGTGCATCCCAAAGCACCAGAACGTCGAGAGTCATACCCTACCGACGCAATGTAGAAGTTACTTGACAACTTTTTTGACAATTTTTTTGACAACAATGACATTTTTTTTCTCAAATTGTATCTAGTCTCAATCTATGACCCCTATGACCCGGTAATGACTCAAATAATTATTCATGATTATACAAGAATCAAGAATGCTCATGATTGACCAGGGACACATCACATATACTCAAAACATAGTCACAAAACATTGACACACAAAATAGTCACAAAACATTGTCACATATTATTCAAAAATTTGCATCTAAATATGGTCAAATCAGCTCTTGGCTATTTAATTATACAAAAAATTGTCTTACAAATAATCTCA
This sequence comes from Cryptomeria japonica, assembly GCF_030272615.1. Lineage (NCBI taxonomy): Eukaryota > Viridiplantae > Streptophyta > Pinopsida > Cupressales > Cupressaceae > Cryptomeria > Cryptomeria japonica. Next base: position 4,343,359 of record NC_081408.1, on the reverse strand, counting down.
TGGGCTTTAATACAAAATTTGGCATTACAATATATGTGATTCAGCTCATCGCCATTTTAATATACAAATCATCTCATGGGCTTTTATACAAAATTTGGCATTACAATATGTACGATTCAGCTCATCGCCATTTTAATATACAAAATCTGGCATGTACATATGTACAAATCAGCTCATTGCCACTTAAATATACAAAATTATGCCCCTAAACATGTAAAAATCAGCTCATGGGCATTTATATATACAAAAAATGAATATAGAACAATTCGTCGACGATTTATACAAAATTCTCAAAATCATTCTACTCTGAACCGTAGAATCAATCAAGTGAGCCTTCAGGATCGGCTCTAACCCATATTGTGTCAAGTATTGCCTTGTGGTCAAATTCACACACTTTCCATAAAATCTTGTTATGAGGTCTACCACGATACTTCATCAAATGAATATTTGTTGCAACAACAAGGTTAGAGAAATGAAGAATATGTCTGTGTGTTTCAAAGTCCTCAAACAACCAAACATCAGAATTATTGATAGGGTATCTCCGAAGCCATGTTCCTGTCACGACAACAGACCCTATTGGGTACTCAATACCCTCTCTGTCAATGATTGTGGTTGTCAATTTTCTTTTAGGCTCAACACAATGACACAAATAGTAATTTGTTCCTTCTTCATTGTTCTCTTCTGCAACAACTGCATACACATGACCTGCATTTGATAAAGTGTTAATTAATACCAAAAATAAAGTATGATGTACAACAAAATGAACCAAAAAGAATACTTGCAAAAAAATTAACTCAAAAAATCACCTGAATCCACTAGGTCAGATACATGGTCAAAATCCACTGATGTCTCCCTCTGGCTCAATTGTAGTGCTTTGGGAATTTGATATGAATCAATGGGAACCAACGATCTACAAGACCATTTGTCAACCCACTCTTCTGATTCACATTCTTCCCATAAACAATACATGCATGAAGAGCAAAAACATACCATCTATCTCATATAAATTACCAGTGAACTTGAATTTGAACTCATAAATGAGTTCATGTCACTCAATCCTACAACTGTACAACAATATAGATAGTTTTCAATGTTAGATTCAGTAATCAACCAAAAAATCTACGAACCAATGACGTACCTGGATTACCTAGACCCATCGTAGAATTACACCATCGCACAATTGTTTCTGCATCTACCAACTCAGCACCACCTTCGTACTTCAATTCTTCAGGTGGCTAGGGCTCTTTTCACACATGCTCCTGCACCATCGTGCTCTCCCTTACCATGTCCAGCCTCAATGAAATTCCAAAAATGTTGTACACCGCTTGTCACATGCATCCTTGTCAGCCAATAAAACATCCTTGCATTCTTGAATTGTGTGGTGCAATTATCTGACCATATTAAGTGTCGGTTGTATCGTATGTTCCTTTCCCTTAACTATCATAGAAAACTTTAAAGCATCCTTGTACAAACTCCGATGAATGAGTACAATCATCACTTATGTAGAAGTGATACTCTCTTACAACCTTTCTATCCTCCTCTGTGCTATCATCTGCATGCATTATGAATCAATGTTTTTAGTGCTATCATCTGCATGCATTAATGTTTTTAGTGCATCTACAACAACCTTGTCTTTGCGTGGTAGTCTACCCGAGAATGCCCAAAGAGAATTATTGTTAGGTTCCTCTATTTGTTCTCGCCTCTTTAATGCTTTACTTAATGTTGTTCTACTAACGTGTAATGGCTTACTTGTTTTGCTTATCAAACGATCTTTTTTTATTTTCTTGCTCATTATGGTTGATGTAATGACATGTCGAGTAGCATTAGAATCTTTACTACGTGATTTTGAACCAATAGATTGATATGCATCAAATAGATTTCTGACAATAGTTCTTTCACTGTTACTTTCAGATGATCTTAGGCCTAGAATTTTCATTGTCTCTCTAAAATTCAAATTTTTAATCATTTGAACAATTAATTGACATCTTGTGGTTTGATTTAAGTTTTTAAAATAGTTTTGCCATATTCTTTTAACCATTCTCCTACAAGTTCATTCATTCATTTTGTTGGGCATTGACTTCAATATATTCTCATCAATGTCAATTAGATACTTTGGTTTCCTATGAATGATTCTAGGAGGTGTTAACATCGGTGCATTATGTACATTCAATTCATCAAGTAGAGAAGGTGTAATATGTTCATCATTTAATTGATTATTCAATGTGGTATCTTCTTCAATTGCATTAGGTTCAAATGGTAAATTATCAAATTTTTCTTCTTCAATTGCATTAGGTTCAAACGGTAAATTATCAAATGTTTCTTCTTCAATTGCATTAGGTGCATTATATTTGTTTGGTAAATCAAATTGAGATGTTGAGGTTGACATACCTTCTTCTCCCATTGTTCTTATGTCACGTGATTTCTTCATACGCTGCCTTTGTCTTTCCTTTTGAGCCTCTTGTTGTTCCATCGTTCCTCGCTTGTTATTTCCCATGGTTGAGATCGGTTGACCTAAATAGAATCATATTACATATATATGTAAAGAAAAGTTCATAAATAAACAAATAACCATAAATATGCATCTTATCACTATTTTTGGAATCAAACTATTAAACAATCACAATTCAATCATTTGAAACCATGCAAAAACAAAAAACTACTAAAAACAACAATTCAATTATTTGAAATCATGCAAAAACAAAAAATTGACTTACTTTTATGTATACAACAGTGATAGAAGTGTAGACATAGCTCTAGTGGGGCATCAACATCCTCAAAAACTTCTTTTGAGGTCGTTGAGGCTCTTGGGCAACTAAAAACTATGTCTATAAACCGCGTACGCGCTACTTTGATAACCGCGTACGTGCTGTTAGACCATAAAATGTTGACAAGCCCAATGGTATTCTTTTTTCCCATTTTGGGCTGATAAGTAGCGCATACGCGCTATGAGCCTAAAAATGTTATCCCAGTGTATCGAATAATGGGAATAGTACTCTGTACGTGCTTATGAGTAATAAGTACCGTGTACGCACTACTAAGCCTTAAAAAAG